>NW_013666503.1:120220-127890 GCF_000517525.1 Limulus polyphemus
AGGTGGTCAGGGCGCTCGACTCACAATCTGATGGTCGCAGGTTCGAATCCCCGTCACCCTAAACATGCTCGCCCTTTTAGCCGTGGAGGCGGCCAATCCCACTATTCGTTGATAAAAGAGTAGCCCAAGAGTTGACGGTGGGTGGTGATGACTAACTGCCTTCCCTCAGTCTTACACTGCTAAATTTGGGACAACTAACGCAGATAGCCCTCGGGTAGCTTTGCGCGAAATTCAAAACAAACAATCATATTCTACAAGCCGGATTATAATCAGCGCTTTATCGACTTCAAAAGTCATGGAATCGTTTTATTATGCTTGTCAAGGAAGAATCAAGCTAAAACGTCGCGGCTGTAATTTTTAATTCCGCTGATTCATTCGTGCAATTCCACTGTCAAATAGAAGTAGCTTGTTAGGAAACTATGTTGATGATGACGTAAATAATACAGACGTAGATAACATAAACTTTATGATATACAGAAAGAATGAGAAATAAATATTTCTTTGTTTCGCGACTCAAAAGTAAAAAAAAAAAAAAGATAACAAAAACCTCTGAATAACATTATTTTTTATTATGTGTTAGAACACTATATAAGATTTAATCATATCTCATCTAGCTAGTGGCAATGGTTTGATCATCACGAGAAACATTATTAAGTTTCTGCACCACTTACGGAGGCGGAATGTGATATTGGAGCGGTCCGTGATTTGGCTATTGGACTGGCCTTAACCTCTTAATGGGGGGAGGGTGTTCATGCAGACCTTAAACACCAGAAATTTATACTATTTTACGTGGACGAGTAAGAAAAACTTCAAAACAAGGAAGCTTTATGTACATTTTCTTTTTCCTTTTTTTCTTTAGCCCGGCGTGCCGACCGTCGGTTAAAACTATCGGACCGGCCCAGTAATTGCATCGACCGCTTTTATGCCATGACCAGTCCGCCCCTATCACCACCGTAATGGAACAACAAAAAGTGATTTTCCTATTGTAATAGTACTGAAACAATAATTTTAGGAAATATGCTGTATGGTAGAAACATTGATTGGATATTATCTAATCAGTTCCAAAATTATATATACATAAACTTAAGAGAATTTTGCCACCACTGAGTGATAGAGTTAGACGACAATATTTATAAGAAATGTTTTAATTCTTTTTTAAACTTAAGTGATTAGCTGTGTACTAAACTGGATTGAATTTATTCAGTAACTAAAAGTAAACTATTTGATTTGGAAAGAAATTCAAACAAAACTTTTTCTACCTTAACGTTAGATTATTATGTGTATAATAAAAACCAAACCGATCATATAACTAAATCTACAATAAATGTAGTTGAAGGTGAAACCAACCGCTTGTCTCAGGTATAATTTTATCATTTCCTTTTAGCACAAATTTAGCCAAACTTATGCTGTTCTAATGCTTTTCATCCCTTGTCTGATAAAAACTGATTTAAACAAACAAATATAAAGAGCTCTATTCTAATATTAAAAGATAAAGTGTTTAATAAAATGACTCGAATTCCTCTCGTCCTAAGTTGAGTTTTAACTATGCTGTATTAGCGCAGATATCCTCATTGCTTTGCGCCATAAAACGCCAAACAACCAACGAACTATGCTGTAGAAATTGAATGGGACCCAATACGTCCTAGAATTATATAATCAGCTGTACGATGGAAATAGCGTAGGATATACCAGTTTATTTTTTTTTCTTTTGTAGCCATTATAACTGCTTGTGCTTAACTAAACCTTGCTGATACGACTTTCAAGTTATAAAAGACTGGTAGATGTACGATAAAAATGAGTCTGTGAGTTAACTTTGCACATGAAGTCACGGAAACAAAATTGTTAATTTCGTATCATACCTATGTTGTAGCAGTATTTTTGGATTTGAACCGTCTATCTGGACGAAGTTGATAAGAGAACCACAGAACGTTACAGAATTTCTATTACCGATCCTTCAATACCGACCTTTACTCCGCCTATTGCTGTTATCACTTGTTCCATGCCTTTCCCCTTCTTCACGTCTGACAGCTGAGTAAATCGAACTAAGATGTGCCACGTGATAAGTTTCCTCTAGAGTGTACCAAGGAAGGGGTGGGGGAAGAAACAGGGGAAGAACTCAGAGGTTCTCTGAACTCAGTCCAAACATTGCTCGGTTTTTCGATACTGCATTGTAAAATTAAATGTCACTGTATATCATAATTAGTTTGGAAACCAAATAAGATACATTTCTGAACTGTACAGAAACATCAACTAGTATCACGTGGTAATTAAAGGTCAGAATGAAACACAATGTCCCATTCCTTAACCCATGATGGCTCAGGTCATCACCAACTCTTATTATAGAGCAGCGCGTACATATCTGTAAAGAACAACAACAATGGTTTAAGAATGGTGACAATGCCACACTTAGTCGGAAATAATATATTGAAATGACAAATAGTCAAGACATTTTAAATAAATAAACACATCTTTAATTTTAAGTTTAAGGAATAATACAATATTTGTTTTCTGTTAACATCGAACTGCGCTTAATGGAACTCAAACGTTCAAACAACGTATATATTTTTTTAGACAAAACACATATGCATGCGTATTTTTTATTCGTATTTGTGTAACGCACCTTGTATTTACTTAAGCGTACGTAGAATATGGATATATATATATATACACACATAGGTTTCTACAGTGAACTTTGTGAAACCTACATACACATAGATAATACTTGATAGGGTATAATATCAATACAACTAGACATACTTCCAAACCAAAAGTCGTTATGTACATAGATAGAATACACATATACCAAAAGGTTTTGAGCGAGACAAACTACAATACATTTAATTTCGGTCACTCGATTAATTTACGTTTTTATAAGTTAATATTTATATATAGCTTCAAGATAAAGATGCATAAGTTTGACCAATTACCAAGAAGTTTCATGATGCATCAAAGGAGGAACTATTCACTTTCATAAACAGGACTGAAAAATGTATGTAATAACTGAAATTTAAACACGTGATAAATGATAGTTCAATTTCAAATGAACGAATGGGCAACCAGATACACAAGAAGGTCGAAAGTATTTAACATAGATAGATAGATTGATTGAATAATTAACAAACTGTCAGGCAGACGAACATATGGAAGGAAAAACGACAACGGAATGAGTGATCAAGAAGAAAGAAAAACATGAAAGAGTGAAAAAAAAATCGGACAAATACAAATAAGTGAATAACCAATAGATAGAGATATAGTGACAATAGAATACATGACAGAATGATATATTATCAGACAGAGAAACCAACATATAAACGAACGAAGGATGGATGTGTAAGAAATATATAACACGTGTCTGAAAAATGAGTAGTTGATTAGACATACAATTAAACAAATAAATGGACAAAAAAAAAGGGCACCCGAATGTATGGTCAAGGAATACAGAGAGAAAAAAAGAGGAAATAATAATGTGCGCGACAAATGTAGATAAATGATATGAGATTTGCTTCATCGATATTATAAATCCTGCCACCTAGGAGGCATTTGGAGTATTAGATTTACCTGCGCACATCAATAGACTCTGTGTCAATTTAATAATGTTTCAATAATGCTTTTGTATACGGCACTAAAACTTACCTACTGAATTGCCATGTGTGATAACTTAAATCACACATGATTTTACCTTGCTAACAAAATTATCTATACCGTGACTTAATTTTCATAACAATTGTGCAAGAATTTTTGTCACCTAGTGGAAGGTGCTTTTTTTGTATGCCACAAAACTGATGGTAAACCCTAGTTTTTAGTGATATGTTATATTTTCACTCATGATGTAAAGGCCTGCTTGTATTGTTATTATTATCATTCTCACCAGCGTCTGGTGAGAAAAACTTGGCTTTATCTCTTTTTTTTTCTTTATTAATGTCCACTCCTTAGCGAAAGAGCAGTGCTACAAATAATGTATTTAAAGTTTTCTGTATTATTATTACTTTGTCTACATTTTAGGAACAATAATCTGTTCTATATGAATTTGTGTAATGATTTTTGTGAATGCTTCTTCGGAACACACAGATCAAAGTAACAGAATGCTACTTGAAGAAAACAATTATTTGGCAAAAGTAACCTATCTCTCCTCTATGTGATATTGTTACGTTAATCTATAAAAGTATCTAGATAGTTGAAATATGTTATTCTTAATATTTTATTTTTTATTATATATATATTCAAACTGTATTTTTTTAAATTTGTATGTATATGCGTATTTGCTTATGTCTTACAAAACCATATAATGTGCATGAATCATATAATAATACTGATAATAATCGGCGGGTTGGTAAAAGATAAAAATATGCCTTTTGTTGATTGTTCAAATACAATCTAGCTCAAGGCAACAGTTCACGATTGTTATAACATTTCAGACTTCGACTGTAACATGGGTTTTCGTACATTGCGTTCCTTGATGATTATTATGTGTTCAAAAATACGATTTGAAATTGTCTTTCTTAAAAGTTGAATTTATTGCTAAGTTTAAAATGTGTGTAACAGATTTATTATTGATTGTTTGTTTAAGTTAACCACAAAGTTACACAATGGGCTATCTGTGCTCTGCCCATCAAGAGTATCGAAATCCGGTTTCTAGCGTTGTAAATCCGCAGACATACCGCTGTGCCACTGGGGGGAATTTCGTATTGATAAACTTTCTTTAGGGTATCAGCGAATTCTTATTTCAAGCTATGGTTTTTTATCTTACTTAAAAACAAAGTTAAATTAATAAAAAAAACTCTAATTTCTAGCATTAGTTACTGCCTAGTTAAAAATCTTGATAAGTAAAAATAAATACAATCATAAAAGCCTTTTCTGCTTTGCCAACCTGCTATTTTATTACAATATTTATTTTATGTCAGAATTGCCAAATAATTCAAAATCAGCTTGATCCAACAATTTTATAAATCATAAAATATAACTTTCTTTTCCAATACTTATCTGAGCTATTTTAAATAAATCAAATTATTAAATTATATCGACCAGAAAATGTGTTTAAAATTATGTTTCATACAAACTTCAAGACAGAGTTAGTCATACTTTATGGGTACACTAATTTTCGTTTTTGTATTTCCAGAGAGAGAGAGAAAGAACGAAGCTTTTATAACTACCCCCTTTAAGAGTAGGTTTTCCTGTCATACTTCTCGGAACAAAGGAATACGTGTGGGGCTCTTATAGCATATTTCGTGCGTTACGTGTGAAATATTGGCTGAAATAAGCTGGTTCAATAATAAAAATACGTTTAAGTGCATTATAAAACACATTAAAAAACAACTTAAGTAATATATTCTTTAACAAGTATAGAAGTTTTACTCAATTTTAAAGTTATTGTATATAAAGGCTAAAGTCTCTAATGGTTGCTTTTACTTCAGTAGATGACGTAGAAACATAAAATAAGTTTAGCTTAATCTTTTTTTCGAACACAGTTACTTAGACACAACATATATATATATAAACATGCTCATGAAATATTTGAGAAATTACTCTCGTGAAAAATATACGTTGGGATAAGAATAATCCTTATACTTTTTAAAAAATACTTGTCACGTCCCTCTTAGCATTTCTCGTTGATCACCGTTCCCTACCCTAAACAGCTACAAGTGGTATCACCCGCGTCAGGACGAGACGCTTCGGGTTTGAGTGTGTAAGCAACAAGTATAGGATGGTGAAATTTAAAGAATTGTTACAGCTAGTTCCTGATTTTCTGAAACTGTAAAAAGTACTCTCGAGGTTCTTAATTTTTCCCATTTGAAGAATCTGACAAGAAAACATTCAAAAGTTGTAAGTACAAAACATATCTATTTAGATTTTATTAGATAGTAAAAGTTCATTTCACAGACCTGTTTCATTTTCTTAGACCAGTTATAATGTGGGCGAGGGCTAAGGCTTAAGCTCCTATGCTCCATTAGGCCTATCCCGTTCAAATGTTAGGCCTAACAACATTGTAATAGTTGGCAAACATGGAATTCAGTGTAGTGTTGGAATGCCGAACGCTCGAAGGGTTTTAAATACATCTGTTGGATTTGTTCTATTAGTATTAAAATGCGTAGTTGGAAAGGTGAATTTATTCAATTTTTATATATTAGTTTAATGGTTAAGTTAGTTAATTTAAATTGGCATAATTAATGTTTTTTAATTTATTTAAGTTAAACTTATGAATAAGTCAGTATTTTTATGATTACAATTTTCAAGTTCAGGCGTTATTTACTAGTAGTAGTACTAGTACTAATAATATTCGTTTAGAAACAAGTTAGTAATACCATACTACAGTATTCATCATATGTACATTTTGTTTGAAAATATTTCTATATCATATATATTGTGGTCAATTAATAAATCATTTATTAAAGTTTAATCGATTTAAAATAAAAAAAAAGCTTTAAGGTTGTAATATAAAAAAACAATTTATATTAAGGATCAAAAATAGCTCTGTGTAGCGTTTTTTTTAAAAAAAGTCCATTGATTTTAAAATTATTTAAAAATTTTACACAGCAAACATAAAGAACATAAGAAAAAGATTTAATTAGCTTTACTCAAAACTCATTATTGGGTTGATTTTTAGTTTTGATCTAAGTAAGTAGCTTGTTTTAATGGAAAGTTAATACATTGTTTTCAGTTGTTTGCACAGATTTTATACTTTTATTACAACAAATGAAAAAGGAAAGGGAGGAAGCCCTAAGTATTTGAATTTTATGTACTGTTTGTTAAAGAATTCAAGAACTTCAAAATTCATATAGTCACAACTTCTTGACTGTGTATTTCCTTTTAGGTGTGTTGATGTTGATAATACTACCATAAAAAATCTCTTATTCAGTTCAAGATAGAACTGCTGTTAAAAAACAAAAAGTAGAATAGTGAAGTTATGAACTTGTTTAAAAATTATATTTTATGATTATAATCTTTATTACAGCTAAGAACTTAAATGGATAAAACACTTTTTTTTTGCTTTAGTTTGAATGACATCATACATTAACATTTTATTTGTTCATTTCTTGGTTGGTGTAAGAAATTTCAATTAAGTTATTGAGAATAACATAACATAATGTTTTGGGATAACATGGGACCTGTTGGTCGATCTTAGCTGTTCCATTCTCTAAACTAAATTAAAATAATTAAAGATAAAAATCTTAAAGATAACCCTTATCATTCATATACTTATCAAGCTTTTTCTTAAACTCACATTTACTGCCTCTGTAACATCTGAAGGCAACCCATTCCAAAGGCCAACCACCTTGTTAAAAAAATTAAATCGTATTAGATGAAGGTGACTCCTATCTCGCCAAAATTTATATTTGTGTCCCCTAGTCCTACTGTTTTCACTGTTAAATATGAAAAAGATGATGCTTTAACACTATCAATTCCCTTTACAATCTTAAATACTTCAATCAGATCTTCCCTAACTCTTCTTTTTTTCAAGATAACACAATTTGAGAGATATCAGCCTCTCCTTGTTCGAAAACTCCCCCATCCCTGTCACCATTCTAGTAACCCTTCTCTGAACCCTTTCCAACAATTCAATGTCTTTCCTAAGGTAAGGAGCCCAGTGACCTTTACAATGAAATTATAACCTCAATATTTCTGTAAATACAACCTAAAATCCTATTTGCCCTACCACTAGCAACAGCACACTA
>NW_013666503.1:128734-134307 GCF_000517525.1 Limulus polyphemus
GAAGAAAGCCAACCAGAACAGTTTCCAAAAACCTTTCTTCCCAATCTATAAGCCTGAAATTAAAATGACCTATAATTATGACTTCGTTAACAGCTGAAATTTTAATTTCATTGTAAAGTTTCTCACTAATTCAATCAGTATCATTTGGTGGTCTGTAACAAATTCCCACTAATATCCTTTTCCCTTTATATTCACTAATAGAAACCCAAATGGATTCAATCTCCTTGCTATTATCTTTGATATCCTTAACTTCAACAGAATGTAACTCTCATTTTACATATAAAACCACCCCCCACCCCTCTCTTTAATACTCCATCCCTATTAAATAGCATGTAACTCTATATTTCAAAAAAATTTGTGTCATCAAAATTTAATGTGCAGTATACCATACGGTATTTTTTGTATTGAATTTGTTTTTTCAGATGTCAGTTTCTTAAGTGCCTTCTCATTGTTGATTTTGCATATGGAAAGTGGATATGATTTTTGTGCGGTGTCTTGTTCGGGAAGCTGATAATTTGTTTATGTAGTTAAAAATCAATTAGCAATACTTTTTGATTAATATATTTGTTTGTTTTCCATTTTCATTATTTTCATATGTGATTTTAAATTGGCATAATATTTTAATTTTGTTTCCTTGTGTTATAACATTATTCACTTACTGTAAAATATGTATTTGGATAAATGAGAATTTTTAGTTTCATGTTGTCTTGTTTAGAAATTATTGAAGTTAGTAATAATGTATATAACACTTTGAATTTGTTGTGAAAATATTTTGTAAATACTCAGTGTTCAACAAAATTATTATTATAGTGAACTAAGGTCTCAACATGCTTCAGAGATCATACAGTTCCGCTTTATCTGTACATGTTATTGCTGGTTCAATAATGTGAGAATTTTAGGACTAATTTGCTTTTACAGATATCTTTGTTTTTGTTCATGTTTTATCTAAATGTGTGAAATTTTTTGGAATTTTAAATGTAATTGATAATTTTCTACATAAGAAACCTGCCTACTAAATATTTCATACAATTTCCTGTATAATATTGATACTTGTTGTGTTTTACTGAAGATAAACTACTGGAACACCTAATGATGTTTCACTTTGCTTGGCATTGTTTACTGTGTATTCAAAAGTTTAAGATTAAGAACAGTTAAACATATAAATTCATTATAGCAATGATCTAAAAATAGCAAAATATGTAAGAGAGAGGGAACATGTGCTCTGTATTTTGGTCAAATCAATTTTAAGTTTCTTAAACTTTGGAAATTTTCCTTTTTTGTTGTTAATAACGACATTTATTGACAACAAGGACCTGTTGGTCCATCAAACCTGTCTCATCCACTAAACTGAACTTAAAAAACTTAAAAGACAGCCAATATTGTTGAAATATTTATCAATTTTTTTCCTTTAAACTGCTTTAAATTTATTACATCCACCATATCTGAAGACAACTCATTCCACCGAGGTTAACCACCTTGTTAGAAAATTACTGTCCTAGCTGAAAATTACTCCTGTCAGGACTGCCAAAATGTATTTTTGTTTCTCCTTGTTAATGTGTTTTTTTTTTACACAAAGGATTTTCATTCCTATCACTTATGTTTAACTTGTGTAATTGAATTCTTCAGTGTATTTTTTGGGGTTGAAATAGATTTATAAAATATTCCATATAATTGTTTTGCATTATAGAATTACTCTTATAATGAACATAATTTTTATTTTTAGTCATAAAACCCTGATTTATTGATTATTTTAAAAGTATTATTTTTCCTTATAATGCTATAACAAATGCGTTAGATTAATTTTTTAATGATTTGTAGTTACTTCTCCCATTTTTTATGGGAGTTTATTTTTACATTATATCTAAATGTTTGGCTGCTTGTAATGAGGAATGAGATGACCAAGAGGTTAATAAAGTGAGGGACTCTCTCACTAAGTACACTAATAAAGTTATTTGTAGTATGGAGTATAGAAAGTTTAGAATTAGGATTTGTTTGTCAAGTGATGAAATACAGGACATTATATAGTATCTTGATAGTTTAGTTACTGGTACCAAGGAACATTCTCATTTTTTTGTGCTTGTAGGAGAAAACAGTGTTGGATATTGAGAATCATAAAAGCTGTTTAAAAAGTGCAAGAACTTCAGAAGTTTAGGGACAGAAATAGACATGTGGCCATTTTGAGAGTATTCTCTTGGGCTAGATGCCAGAATGAATTACTTAGTAGGATCCAAGGCTTAAATGAAAAATTATCAGGGATATGCTTGGGGCAACAGGTTAAATGGATGAATCTGTGGGATAAAAGTTTGGATAAGAAATAATTTTATGACAGAAATTTGCTCTGCTGAAGCACGTTAGTAGGATGTTTGAGAAAGTTTGAATGATACTTGTAAGGTTGTTTAAATGAAACTAGCATAGTTGTGAGAGAGCTCAGGAAATTGGAAATAAGTTGATAGGATAGGAGATTTAATATAAGCATGAGGTAAATGTCAAATTTAAAGAGAAACAAAAAATTCAAGGATAAGCTTAGTTGCTATTGTTCTAATTTTTGGAATATTGGGAACAAAATGGATGAGTTCAGAGCACTAATTGAAATGGAAGAGTATTATATAATGGGAATTACAGAAATCTGGTTAAATTTGGAGAGCATTGGTGATAGAAATCATTTCAAACTTACAGATTTAGATTATTTAATAGTGAGAGATGAACTACAACCTGCTGCAGTTAAAGACAAAAAATGTTAGTCAAGAAGTTTAATCTATGTGGGTTATAATCATGGGTTTCAAGGACAGAAAGTTTTTAGATTTTAATTGGCTGTTGTTTGAAGCCAACTAATCAGACAGGAAAGGTCAATAAGAAGTTGTAAATTAGATATGGGTTGTTACTTATGAGAATACTTATGAAATAATCATGTGAAACTAATTTTAAACACATCATTTTATGGGATTGTATGAAGACAAGTATACAAAGGAAGGGAAGAGTTCTTGAAGTAATTCAGGATGGTTTTTATTCCAAATGGACAGAGAACCAACCAGTAGAGATGCCTTTTTGCATTTGTTGTTAACCACTAATGAGAACTGGTTACAAAATTTGAAGTGAGATGTCTTTTAGGGAGAGTGATCATTGTATAATTAGGTTTATTGATTTGCTGTATGTTGATATAAAAAGAACAAAAATTTTAGTTTATAATTTTTCAGAAAGCATATTTTAAGCGTATTTCAATTCCACTTTTTTCTCCTGTAACATTTCCTCTTTTGATTGCTCCTTTACATTTTAGTTGAAGTAAATCTCTAACATAGGTGTAAATAGCTCCTAAATTTTTGGCACTTTTTCTGCTTCGTAAAAGTCTGTAAAGGAGTGGTGTTCCCAAGACCAGATCAGGTGTGGGGTTATGTATGTGACACCACAATATTATGATGTCAAGCTAGATAGGATTTGATTAGGAAAGCCGAGAAGATTACCATGATTGAAGACACATAAGTGCATTCACACCCTATCTATGCCTGTGAAAACTAAGTCAAAAATTAGTACAAATCTATGCTTGGGAATTATTATGAAAAGGCCTTTTTTAAAACAGACTGAAGACACCACTTATCTGGAGGGAAGAGGACGACTTCCCAGAAGAACAACAGGTGTGTATGCAGTCACATGGTCATCGTATGTTTTAATCTTTTATCCAAAGGTACCAATATTTAGCATGTTCCTGGGAAAGGAAATTTATATTTATTTTGTGTATTGTCAGTTTTATATGGAATAGTTTTGGTTTTCAGTGGTTTTCCATCATTTTTGACAGGCTTTTATGCTAGTAAAGACATAAAAAGGAAAAAATCATTGATAAATGTCATACGTTTAATAAGAAGTTTAAACTGACGGATAGGTTGGAAAATGTACACAACTAGAGGAATTCTAGGGTTTTGGTGAAGAAAGAAATTAAGAAATGCATCAGGGCTTATGAGAAGTAGTGGTTGATAATATTAAAAACTAATAGCAAGGATTTTTTCAAATGTGTTAAAGGAAAGTGGGATGTTAAAATGGGGATTGGGCTCTTAAATGATGCTTTTTTGAGGTTTTTTTTTAAGACTGAGATGGCTGAGCTTCTAACTGTTTTGTACTTCTTTGATTTTGCAAAGAATTTTATTAATAATATTCCTGATCTTGAGCATTCTATTGGAAATATTAGAATTGGCTTAAATCATCTAGAGGTTGATTTTTTGGTGGTAAGTACAACAACAGAGAGGTTAAAAGTAGTTAAAACATTGACACCAGACAAGGTATTTTATAGGGTTTTAAAGAAGATCAGAAATGAGATTGATCTCTCTCTCTCTTTTTAATTTTGATAGGTTGAAAGACATTGTGCAAGTTTCATAGGGTTGGAGAATTACTAATATTATTTCTATTTTAACATAGCATTAATTACATGTACAGACACCAAAAGATCCTTCGGTTCTTCAAGGCTGACCTTGCATACCCAAGGAAAAGTAAAAATTTAAACCTACCCTACTTTTCAGGAAGTTGTCGATTCCCCCTCTTAAACTTCTGTAGAGTGCTGACATCAACTGTCAATAGCCATACATTTCATAAGTCAACCACAATGTTTGGAAAATAAGACTATTTTCACTGCAGCCTAGCATGTCTGTTCCACATATTGAATTTTTGTCCTCTTACCGTGTAATCTTTAAAATATAGCACAAAGAAATCAGATGTCAATATCTTATCAATTCCCCTTCTTTTATGAAAATAAACATTACTTCTTGACATTGATTATAAATGAGAAAAATGCTAAACATAAAAGTGACTAGTGAAATACTATAAGGTACAGGCTAACATAAAATACATATAATTAGGTCTGGGGATTAAGTTTGGGATTTTATATGAATCCAGCTGTTGAGATGATGAAGCACATGATGGTAAACAGAATTTTCATATCTATGTCTGGGCAATCAAGCTTAAATGATGTTGATCAAACACATGGGTACTATAGGTGCAACTTCACGATACAAAGGGATAATAAGTTGAACAGCATGTTCCATTTTACCTGTTAGAAGTAGAGGATAATAAGATTATCATGGTTATAAAAAAGTGATCCATAAATTATTATTTTGAATCAGCAAAATGCTGATATATTTATGTTTGATACATCCCTATCCTAATTACATGGTTATTTGTCATTACACATTATGAATGGTATGTTGCAATTGCAGCCTATTTATACATAATTAGGCTTTTGGTTTTCATTGAGGAAGAACAAGCCTGTATCAAGACCAAGAAAGAGAAAGAACAAGCTCATATTGAAGCTGAAAAAGAAAATAAATGTTTCAAGGCAGAAAAACATGCATTGAAGCCGAAATAGAAATTAGACTTAACTCCGACCAACCAATGCAAAATAACAACTTTGAACTTAATTGATATGTTAAAGTACCACCATTTAATGAAAATGAAGTTGATAAATATTTCCAACATTTTGAGAAGGTTGCCCAAACCATGGAATGGCCCACCGAAAAATGGTCATTATTATTATTACAAAGTGTTTTAACTGGTAAAGCACAAGAAGCTTATGCTGCTCTCTCTTTAGAAGA
>NW_013666503.1:134489-137685 GCF_000517525.1 Limulus polyphemus
ACAAGAAGCTTACGCCTGTATCTCTTTAGAAGATTGTACGAATTATGATAAGGATAAAGCAGCTATTCTCAATCCATACGAGTTAGTACCAGAGGCTTATCGCCAAACATTTCAAGGTTATTGGAAAGAAGATAATCAAATTTATATGGAATTTGCCCTCGAAAAAGAGGTTTATTTTGATTGATGGTGCAATTCTATTCATATTGGCAACAGTTTCGACAAACTAAGACAATTATGTCTAATTGAGGAATTTAAACGTTGTATACATGACGATCTCAAAACTTACTTGGATGAAATAAAAATGTTAACACTACAGGAAGCAGCTGCTCTTTCAGATGATTACACTTTAACACATAAAACCACTTTTCATAAAAAGAAATTCCTACCATCTCAACTAAAACCTGGATATGTTAAATCTACTAATATTGAGGATCCTTGTGAAAAATCCAGCTCCTTTAATTTGAAATCTTCATATGGTCGGGCTAAAACTTCGTCAAAACCACCAAGTCCTGTTTGTCATTTTTATAAAAAACCTGGTCATGTTATGTCTGATTGTTGGTGTTTGAAAAAGAAAAAAGGAGGCAACACCCAGTGCATTTGTTTCCACATATGGATATAGTTTTACCAGATCACCTGATGTTGAGTTGCCCACTGATATAAAGGCTGGAGTAATCAGGAAGGAATTTAGACCTTTTGTGTCTGTTGGTTCTGTTGACTCAATCATTGTTGTTAGAAGGTATATTGGCTTTAGATTCGAGTTCTGCCACTGGTGCGACTGTTATTGCTCAGGGTATTGAGGGTGGCTTTGTTAATGTTTTGGGCCCAGTTGTGGTTATAGTAAGACCTATTAAGGGTGTATCATTATTGTTTGGAAATGATTTGGCTGGGATAAAAGTTGTTGCTGAACCTAAAATGGTTAGCGAGCTGATCACTGTTTCATCTAAGGATAATGATGTCGTTGAGGAGAATTCTGATGTGTTTCCCTCGTGTGCTGTGACTTCAGCTCAGGCTAAGAAATTAAGCCAAAAACAAATGATAGACATGGATTCAGAGGACGATATTATGGATTTGTCTCTGACATTTTTTGGATCCGATGAGGATCTTGTGGATAATTGTCCTACTGATGATTCCTCAGTGAGGAACAATGATAAACGTGGGAGATCTGATTCACCTGGTGAAGTTCCATTTACTAAGAGTAAATTGATCACTAAGCAACAAAAAGATATTGAGATCTCTTCACTATTTAAATTTGCACTCCCGAAACATGAGCTGGAGAAAGTTCCAAATGGTTATTTTTTCAAAAATGGTGTGCTTATGAGGAAATGGTGAACACTAGATTTGCCAGCTTCAGAGGACTGGGCTATTGTTTACCAATCATTGTTCTCAAAGCATATCATTCTGAAATATAGAAAGTTGTTCATGAACTCCCCATAGGAGGTCATTTAGGTGTCAACAAGACATGTGACAATATTATGAGACATTTCTTTTTGGCCAAACCTTAGGCAAGATGTTTCTCAGTTTTGTAAAACTTGTCATACCTGTCAGTTAGTTGGAAAATCTAACCAGAAAATTCCTGTTGTTCCTTTTAAACCTATCTCAGCTTTTGAAGAGTGTAAGTTCCATCCTGAGGACAGTCTTAGTATTGTTACCCACTATGGGATATCTAATAAAAAAAAGACAAGAAAGAGAGAAAGAAATAAAACAAAACATAAGACTGTTAAATTGCAATTTATCACTACAAGAGTATAATTTGGGGATAATCCATGTCAAAGGGGTTGATAACATTTGTACTGATGCACTTTTACGTGCTATGTAATTTTATGATCATAAGGTTATTTGAATTGATTGTGTTTATATACTGTAATGATTATTGAAGTGGTATAATCCTTTGAATAATGTATTATATTTAATGTATTGTTGTCAGTATAAAAATATAATATCTTAATTAAAAATTGGCATTAGACAATCTTTAATTCTCTAAGTAGGGAGTTGTGACAGATTTATTATTATATATTTATTTTAATATCAATGTTTGTTTAGATTAAGTTTATGTTTAGAAACATGCATAGCTAATACAGTTAAATATGTATTGTGAAACTCCCACCTATTCTCCAAAGTTGTAGAAGATTCTCAAGAGTAAGAATCAACATTATATCTGTGTACGTAAACACTTGTGTTATCGTCAGTATTGTTGCATAAATTGAAACTTCGAGAAACTCTCCACATGCCTATAAATATAACCAATGGGATGTGCCAAAAGGAATATCTGTTATTAGTTAGCTAAAGTCAGTGTGCTATAAACTTTGGAAACTATAACTGTGATTGTTCTAATGCTTACATTACAAATCATTTAACTTCAGTGGATTCTCATTGGACATTAGTATTTTTACAACATTATATAACTTCACAGTGGAAAACTTGACATATGTGGCTGGTGAATAATGAAGGACAAAGCTAGCAAGCTCCCTGTTAAGCGATTCGTACCTACATCAACTCTTAATTAACTCGCTTATTTACTCTGCTTAAAATGTCATATTTTTTTAGACTGAAATACAGCTTAGTTATTAAGCTTGATAAATTATGGTGGAATTCTGTGGTATTGATTTAGTAATTTATGATTTTTTTGGTTATTCAACTGTATATATAAAACCTAAAAAATTAATTCATTTCATATCCTCCACGTGCAAAATTGTAATAGGCTTAGCAACCTACATCAAGCAGCAACTGAGTACAAAGGTCGTAATTAGAAGAGATAATCGTTTGCTTTCCTTCTTTATTTACTGTACTGTGTTTTAGGAAAAATAACTTTAAGAACTTATTTTTAAATAGCAATAATCTATATACTTATATAATATGTAATAATTGAAATGTGACTGTATTTTAAAAATACTGGTCTACTAAAACACAGCCAAGACAAGTTACTTTGTACAGACTAAAGGTCACCTTTATGTTATTTGATATGGTGAGTTGCGTCATTGTAACTTCTGTAATGTTAGCCAGGCACAGCTTGAAGGTCAATATAATAAATATATATAAATGTATAATGTTATGAGATTTAAGCATGATAGATAGGCAAGATCTGAAAAAAAGGCATAAAAGAAGAATTGATTTACAAAATTTAGTACTTAATAAAAATTATATATTTTGCATATAAAAGCATTGTATTGTTTACTGATAATTTGCCAAATTTTGTTAA
>NW_013666503.1:137695-148292 GCF_000517525.1 Limulus polyphemus
AGCATGAAAACTATAACAAGTACAAAATAGTTACGAGGTTGGTCCCAGGGACCGAGTCCAGATTGAAAGAGTTAAATACTTTTAGAGTCATAATATGTATACTACGATGGTTAGTGATGGTTAGAAGATCATGTAAAATACACAAGCACCTTGCGATAGGGTTAATCAGGTTTATCTAAAATCTTGTTGTTCATAGTATTGGTATTTTTGGAGCTTTAATTCCTGGTAGTAAAAGCATAACTTACATGAGCCAATCATTGCAGCTGACATTTCACTCATGTCAGATTGTAACAATGCCATAAAGTTCCTTGGTTAGTTTGTAATATTTATTCTAATAGAAAACCTTTAACCAATGACTTCAACTGAGTGTAAAATTAAACTGCTTTTTTATCAATTTATATGAATAAACTTGGCATCAAAATGTAGTTACTAATTTAAGTTTTAATATTACACAAGTTTTAAGTTCTTAATTTTATAAGAGAATATTAACAAAATCCTCAATCTCACCTACTATGAGAATTTTCATTTGCTCTCTTGATTTTTCTAATTTATTTACCTCCCATCCAAGAAGTACAGAATTTAACAAATTATGTATCATAATATAGATATTACTAAGGCAAAGTATAAATTTTATACTTTATCAATCTTATTTGTTTACAGAGTCATAAACTAGAAAATCAGACCCACTTGCCATATCCACCTGTCATGTTCTTTCTTTCACTAATTGCCATTGGTTCTCTCTGATATTGTATACTCTATTATTTAATCTTCAGTTTGAAAGTTTCTCTTGTTGTGTTCAGATTGAGAAATTTAGGAAATTTGAAAGCAAGATAAATTACGATAATTATGTGACATTGTTTGCATTGTATGTGTTATTATTCTGTATTTTATGTACTTTTTTTTAAGTAAATAATTATTTAGTGTACTAGTACCAATAGCATAAAAAAATAAAAGTAGGCTTAAATTTCATTGGCAACCATTAACAAATACACAAGAGGTCAAAGGTGAATATAAATTAATAAAGTTTTAAAGGGACAAAAAGGAGCTTATTAACCCATGAAGGATGTCCCTTCCGACTCGTATATTCATCCAATCTTTTATTGAACTCAGTTAAATTTTCTGCCTCCACCACTCTTGAAGGCAGCTCATTCCAAAGCCAACCATTCTGTTTGAAAAGTAATACTGTATAAACTACAGATGACTCCTACACTGCCAAAATTTGAAGTTGTGACCTTTTGGTCTATTGTTGTCACTGATAAGCACAAAAAAGTTTGATAAATCTATATTATCAATACCCTTAATAATCTTAAACACCTCAATCAAATCCTCTCTGTCCCTTTTCCTCTCCAGAGAAAACAGGTTTAGAGATTTTAGTCTCTCCTCATAGGACAATCCCACCATCCCAGATATTCTCCTAGTGGCTCTTCTCTGAACCTTCTCTAACAGTTCAGTGTCCTTCTTGAGGAAGGGAGCCCAAAACTTTACACAGTACTATAAATGAGGCCTTACAAGTGATATATACAGTGAAACAATAATATCCCTTGTCTTGTATTCAATATGTAAATACTACCCAAAATCCTATTAGCTCTATTGCTAGCTACAATACACTATTTAGATGACTGAAGTGATTTTTCAATCACAACACTAAGATCTTTTTCTTAAATCAAAATATTTAATGTATTCCCATTTAAATCACAACAATAATTTGAATTGTGAAAACCTACATGCATCACCTTACATTTTGGGTAGTTAAACATCATCTACCATGTGTTAGCCCAATGCATCAAATGATCTAAGTCTTCCTGTAAGTCTGCAGCATTTTTGCCACCTAAAGAATCTTAATGTCATCTGCAAACTTCAATATTTTGTTAGTCATTCCAGAGTCAGTATCATTAATATAAATCACAAACAGCAGAGGACCCAGCACAGAGCCCTGAGGCACACTGCTTGTAACTGTGATCCAGTCAGATCTAACTCCATTTATTACTATCTGCTTTCTACTCTCCAGCCAATTTTCTATCCAATTTAAAAACATTTCCCACACATACACATATTTCATTTTTGTAACCAATTGTTTGTCACCTTTTCAAATGCTTCCTGAAAATCAAGGTAAACCAAATCCATAGTATTTCCTTCATCAACTCTTGCAGTAACATCCTCAAAGAATGTCAGAAGATTTGTTAAACAAGATTTTCCCTTAGTGAAACCATGAGCTCTTTGACACACTATCAAACTGCTGTAAGTGTCTCTGCAATGCATTTTTAATCACACTCTCCAAAACCTTTCCAACTACTGATGTATGACTAACTGGCTTATAATTGCCTGGACAATGTTTATCACCTTCTTTAAATATTGGACTAACATTAGCCATCTTCCAATATTCTAATACTCTTGCACTACTCAACTCCATTACCTTTTTTTTTCTGTAAAGAATATGTATGTTCTGTATGCATATGAATTTTTCCCTAAATGCTTCCCACATATGTTCAAGATCCCTTCCCAACTATTTAGTTCAGTCTAAAGAAGCCAAATCATGTCTCATTCTATCAAAATAGCTTTCCTGAAATTAGAGATCACGGTACTATTTTTCTTCAATTCTACATATAGTAAAATTCCACACCTAATAGTGCAGTGGTTGCTTGTACTTAAATGCTCACCAACCACAACTCTGTATATCATAGTCATATTGGATGTTAAAATTAAAATCTAATATAGCTTCCTCTCTTGTAGATTCCATCACTAGTTGGTGTATAAAGATATTCTGAACAGTTTCCAAAACCTATCCCTTTCACTGTCACTCGAAATTTTCCCAGTAAATCCCCTGAAATTAAAATCTTCCATAACAACACCTTTTTCAGCCACCAATCTGATCTCATTGTACAGTATCTCATTAACTTCCACATTCTGACCTGGTGGTCTATGACAAATCCTAATTACAAGACTTTTACCTTTATATCCACTAACACTAACCCAAACTGACTCTACTCCAGTGCTATTTTCTTTAATATGCTCTAACTCAACTTACATATAAAGCTACTCCGCCCTCTTTTTTCAATACTATATTTCTAGTAAATAATATGTAGCCTGGTATTTCAAAAAAATTTCTCTCATCAAAATTGCTCAAATCCAACCAAGTCTCAGTGATACCCATAATATCAAAATCATCAGTTTCCACAACTGCTTTGAACTGATCAGTTTTATTTCTAACACTCCTAGCGTTACAATAGTGACAATCATAGATTTTAAGTTATGTTCATGTTTTATGCCTGTTGTACATGTTTTCTTGTCAATTATATTTCCATAATTATAGTCTACTATTGTAGCCCTCACCTCTGTCTAGCCCTAATTTAAATCTACCACTACAGCTGAGTTAATAGCCCCTGCCTTGATTAAGTGTAAGCCATCCATTTCAAAAAGATTAACTTTCCCACTAAAATCATCCCACAAATCCAACCAGCCTACTTGGTCATCCCTAAGCCTGGCATTTAATCCTAGTGGCCTACTTGGTATCTTATCTCCACAATTTGCTATATTTCTTGTCTTTTTTTTTTCATGTATATTATTTATTTATTGTTATAAAAGTAACTAAAATGTAAGAAATAGAAATTTATTAGTTAGATAAGTTAGATCAGGTAAGATAATGAATAATAATAAGAAAATGTGTTCACAATGTATGCTCATGTGCACCTCATGAGTTATATCATTCAGTATGGTAACTTAAACTACATGTTTGTGGAGTGATTTACAACTTGTGTGGTAGGATTATTAAAAACATGGCTCAAAGGACAATGAAACAATAAAATTAAGTATCAACAGATGTAGACTGTTATGAGCTTTAAGCTATTTATGATAAACAATTATAGTATCCTGTTACAATCTGTAGTCATTCTAGAAGGAAAAAAAGAGTAACATATATATACATATATATATATATTTTTTGTTTTTTATGGTGGTTATAAGGTTGATGAAATTGACCAAGTCTGTTAAGTTAGGGTTGAGAAAATAAAGTACAAAATTTTGTTGAGATTTTAGAGGTTATACAAATGAAATTTAAATATTTTCAGATGAAGATAAGTATTTTTAATATTAACACAAAAATCACTTTGCAACTAGAGCAGTCAACATTCTGACTCCATATATTCATGGACAAATCTTTAGTAAAAAATACTTAATTAAAAAAGTATGATTTTTTGTGTACAAAAGACTTGTAATGTTTGCAGAAAGTTTTACAAATTTCAAAAAGGTATGCAAAACAAACATATTCAAAATTATATACGGAAACTAATGGTCACTTTGTGATTATGTGGGCGGTCACATTAATCGACCCCAAATAGCAAGAGTTAAGAATGATAAGCATGTCAACATGCTCTGATGTCAGAGCTGATCTGTGGGCTGTGACAATGTCTCCAGCTGTGGAGAGACATGTTCACTAGGTACACTTGTTCCAGGAAGACCAATTTAATAATAATTAGCAGCTTTTACTGAGAAGGATATTTATTTTCATTATGATAACACCATTCAAGGTGGTTAGAGGTTAAATTAACTCTTGGTTTTGCTTTGAAAGAGTAATGCTGCTGTTCTGTCCTCGTATGAAAGTTTTGGTTTTTCAGTATTTATGACAAACACATTAACAAATATATCTTCTATTACAATTTTCTTATTAGTAGTGTCATCTGTAGTTGTGGAACCAGGGGTAGCATTGTCATTAGACTGAGTTACTGGTAGGTGACAAAGAGCAGGCTGATTAGATTAAGGTTCACCTACAGGTTTCTTATTGATAATAACTTCTGATACATAACCTCTACTAACATATAGCCTTCTCGATTCACTGCTGTTTTCCATATACAAACACGTTTCTATGCTATTGCTGCATTGTTGTAAGCAAATGAGCATGTGACAACTCCCCACAAACAGGAGTACAACACATTCTTCTAGTGCAGCTGATTTCCTCTATACTAATTGTTCAGTCATCAAAGATGTTTTTTTTTTCTTGTGAGATTTTGTGATACTGGCATTTGTTGTGAAAGTATCTACAAAAATGTCAAATGTTGTGGAAATATTAAATTTGGATTTTAGTTTTTAAACATTACTACACCTGCAGATTTTGTGGCCTTTAATTTCTACATTATGAAGTCACAAGTGACAGTAATATCCACTGTGTCTGATGTAGGACAACAAGATGTTCATGATAGACAAACAACTAAAATGGCATCAGATTCCTCTTTTTTTGTTGACAGCAATTGTGCAATGGGAATTGCAGTATTTCATGCAGCCTAGACCTTCTTCTTAACCTAATATATTTCTTCGTATAATCCTGTTTGTTATCAAGGGGGTTTGGCCAGTCTTTTCCCATGTCCTATCTTTACCATATCTTCTACCAATTTTTTGTGGATCTACCTAGGCTCTTTTCATAATTCTTCAACATATTTTCTTAGATATGTTACCTTTCTCTTGCTCCTGTTATTTTCTAGTGATGCCTGTCTCATCCTTTTTCCTGGTTGCTATATATGCCTTGGCTTAACATTGGGCTGTATTCCCTTTCTTGGAGACCCAAACTGTGGAGTCTCTTCTTCAGGCTTTAGGATAAGATCCTCTAACTTCTATTCAACTTTCTCAGGTCCATATTTCATACGTTGATATTACCCTTACCCTATGCTCTTACCTTGAGCATCGTGTTTCTCATTAAAAACAAGCTGCTTCTACATTGCTGACTGAAAGTTACCTGGAGCATTTTCCAGTTCAATTTTCTTGGTCCATTTTGCAGTAGTTTTATCTGCATGGTTGACCATTGTTATGATTCTCATTTGAAAGTGAGACAACAAAGGTATTCAGAATAGTGCAAGAAATCATGGAAAACAACATGGATTTAGGTTTTGGTCTGCTGTGAACATGTTTTTGAAGCTAAAAACAGTAATTTTATATATATATATATATTACTTTTCTATCGAATTGATATATTGTGCTATTGAATTGTGAATCGTACCATAGAAAAATACTATGACATACAACACGAGTTAATTGTTTCACTCCAAGTATTTAGATTAGACATCTTGAACAATTTGTAAAAAATCTGCTGGGCTTTATCATTTGGGGCTTTGTGTTGTTTTTCTCATAAAATTTTAAATTAATTGTGTAGCATATTAAAGTTTTGTATAAACTAAGAAAATCAATAATTTCTTTATTCTGATGATTTTTCCAACATTTCAAACTACAGTGGATTTATTTCATAGCTACATCAAATCCAAACTATGTTAGCAAAAGGGAGTTCTAATAAATTTGCATGCTGCTATCCAAGGTGTAGCAATTACATGAAAAGCACATGATTGATGTTATCAAGGCTCAAAATGTAATTTTGTACAGCATACATTTTGATGACAGTTTCAGTTTATGTGGAAACTTTCATTTCTCCTAAAATTCATCAATTATCATACCTCTTTTGTGGTTTCACTTGACAAAAAATGATCAATTTGATTAGTCATTCAAATTGAGGTTAACAAGCAATTATAAGAGACTAACCACTTCAATCCATTCATCAGTTGGAATCAGATTGTTGTTAGCAGAATTGTTTGAATTACAAAGGCACCTATTGTCTAGAACATTATCAGGGCTTCTTAATTTTAAATCATGATGCTCTATAACATTATATGATTATAGAGGGTGTAACCACCTTCCATCCTCCATGTAGGTAATCTACAGCATCCTTCATGTTTATCATAGAAATTCCCAATATCGTGATGTTGAAGGTAATCAACCAGTCGACAAAGTAAATGTCTGCAACAGTATTCCATAGAATTTTAAATTACTCCCATATCTATGGGCTGTATTTTACCTGTGTTTTCTGGTAAATATTTTACTCGTTCATTGTGTAGGTATCAATCGATGAGTACTAACTTGTGAGTTAACTTGAACAAGTTAAAATTGATATAGGCTACCAGTTGTGTGTGATGTGAGTGTATTGTGATTTATTTTTGAATTGTTATGTAGAATAACAGTGTATTATAATTGGTCTGTATATGTTGATATATAAATTATATACATACATACACTGAGCTCTCATTAGTCTGGATGATATTACATATATACAGATCTTCACAACAGGAAATTTAATCAATAATCCATATATTCACATTCCAAATCTGAACTGCTATTTGTTATAACAAACATGCATTTTCTGTACATACATTATTCAGTAATCTGTAAATGACTCCATGGGAATCAAGTAGGATCAATCAGAATATGAAACAAGGTAATAGTTACTGATCACAGAACATTTGCACTAACTAGTGGGTATTATCTTACATTTTTTCTGAGAATTACTTCATAGTAAGGATGTACATATAAACTATAATAAATATTCAAAGTTCATCAGAGTGATTTATGCTACATTCATGTCAAGTCATTGTGCACCAAAAATAAAGACACATTGAAATATCAGTATCATCAAAACATATTATTTGTTTATACAAGAAAGCAAATTCTAGTACAAACCTTAACACCATCAGTAGACATTTTAGTATAGTAAGGAATGTTCTCATGAGAAAATCAATAATATCTGACCTTCCCTGCTACAAATAAAAGTGGCTAAATATTCCAGAAGATTCAGGTCAACAAACAAGGACAAGATATTCAAAGCATGCAAACATGTAGTAAGCTCTGTATCTTTGGGCATGTGATGTTAATGACGAAATGCTTATTGAGAAAGCAAGTCAACTTGGACAGTAGATTGGTGTAACAAAGTTTGAATCCTCCAGAGGATGGCTGCAAAGTGTCAAAGGATGTTTTTAATAAAGAAGACGAAGTTGGAAGGTGAAGCAGTAAGTTCTGACCAAAACATAATTGCTGCAGGTAGTTATGATGCTATGTTAGCTGATTAGTTACTCATCATCGACTCAACAGAATCAACTGGTCAAGAGTTTAGAGGAAGACACAATTTCCAACGTATCTGTTCAAGAGTGTGTGAAGACAGTGAATTCTGACATCAAAAGTGATGCACCAGTCAAGTCAAAAAGTCTGAATAAAGCATAATCTAGCCTTAAAGGCATCTTCACATGATTAGAAAAAATAAGCATTGATTTTGTGAAGATTATGATGTAATGTGTTATTTGCTTAGCTACTGAGAAGCTTCAGAAGAAGAATTCAATTCAAAAGCACACTTTGATTGCATTCTTCTTTTTAGAAATTGACTTGTAATTTTGACCAATACTGTGTATTTTGTATTCTTTATGTAAGGTTTTGGTTTTAAAACATTGATGTTTTATGCGAAGAAGATGAAATGCCACTTTGATTAAGAAGATTGTATAATTATTGAAGATGTTTGAAATAATAGACTGATAAGCTTATTGTATTTTGAGCTGCTTTTTGTGTACCAGTTACTTACCTACCTTTACTAGTTTGCATCCTTACATTTATTGATTGATAATTCATACTATTAATAGTGTCCATTGTATTCAAAATGATTGATTTGACTATCCAGATGTCTCAGTAATTCATACAAATTGGTTCATTACAAATTCTTTCAGATTAACAAGGTTTCACTGCATATGTATATTAATATTGTACAGATATTAAAAATAACCAGTCCCAACATATTTCAAGTACTTAACAGAATTAGAGCTTAACAAGTAGTGGAATCTGGTTATTGACTAATCTTTTATGATGAACAACCTTGAATTAATGGAAAGTAATGATTCATAATGTTTTCATTGCTGATTTATTAATGCAATTTTATCATGGCTACTAAGTCTTATGGGTCCTGTTGATTCTGACTCAGCTGTTCCTGTCTTGGTCTCTTTTGTTTGGTGGCAGTCAGAAATAGTTGTGTGAATAATAAGTTTTGTTACATTATCATGTGTTAATTTTTTGTACACCACATAGTCAATTTTTTAGTCATGTTAATTGTTCCATAATTTTAGCTCATGTATAACTTAGTTTTCATTTGTTCATTTTCCTCAGGAGTGCCTTTGGACAAGATTTCATCCTTTTTCCCTACCTTTCTGAGAATGTTTATTTTGGTTCTCTCTTCTGCTGTTAAACACTTCTGGTATTTGGAAACCCTTTTTAAAAGAATATTTCTTTCCCCCAAGAAAATTTATTTTCACTTGTTAATTTTTATTGTTATATTTTTCCCTACAGTGGCTAATAAACTGGTATTAAGCAAAATTTCGATCTGCGAAGGTGTATATTAAAATATGGTAGGAATATGTTACACATGTTTCATACACAAACTCATGGTGGGACAGCTCAATGTGAAATATTATCAGACATTTTTTTTTTGTCTTTGACCGATTGCTTTCTGGAGTGTCACCTTTCTTAGGTTTATTTACTTGTTACCAGTATGTTATAACTCAGGCCTTGTAGTAGGTGGATTACAAATAACTGTAAATGCCTTCTTTTTTTTTCTAGATATTTCATACTTGATTGAGTCTACTTATCAGCTTGCTTTATTGAAGGCTTTTACTCCACTTTTAAATGAAGCTTTTTTAGGGTACACTTTTAACTTTATTCTTATTTTTTATATCTGGCACTCCTGCTTCATTCCAGGATCATATTCAGTTTCTCTTTTGGTTGATTTTGTCTTTGCAGTTTTTAGGATGAGGAGAGTTTGACTTGTTTGTCCACTTCCACTTCTATCCAGAGGTCCTCTATTATAGTTGGTATAAATGGAATTAATTTACCACAAGAAAGCAGATAGACATTTACTGTTAGTGGTGAGTATTTTAAACTTAAGTTTGTTCGAAAATGAGGTGTTAACAAAATACGTCATAGGAAATTTAAAGTATTATCTTACTCTGTCCATTGAGGCGTTTGCTTAAATTTTTATACCAAAGTTTAATATTTTTATTATTTAAGTCTCTTAAAACTAGCGTAAAATTCAAAAGCTTGTAATTTATTTGGGGGAAAGAGGTAATTATTTACAAATAATAATTGGTTAATTATCTATGAGAGATTAGATTTTTTGTATCAGCATGTTTGTACATCTAGTTCCAAGGAAAGTAGCGTTTGAGAAAATAAACACGATGAACTTTAATTACTTAGTTATTGGAAATACCAAAGATATATCAGTAGGTGTGTAAAATCTGTGATTAATGACTTATACTGGATTTAATATGACTAAAACATCTTGGAAGAAACAAGCATATAATCACACTTATCAGTGATTTACCTTATGGAAAAGAACTAAGTAAGTGTTATAGATGAAGCACTGATTTACTAGCTCTGCACATTTGCTAGATAAACATAAATATCTTATTATGTAAAACATTAAACATCATGCCTGTATCTATAGAATATTTATAAAATATTTATAGAATGTTTATAAAATAATGCATTAATTGATAGATTTTTGACTGAATGCATGATATTCTACTGGTTTTCTTTAATTAGTTAAATATATGTAATGTTTGATAACTTTATTATGACATTAACCAAAAAAGAATATTACTTTTGTTGCATTTATGTCTTTAAAATAGCAAGATCATTTGGCCTATCCAACATGCAAAGTAATTTTTACTTAAGATTAAAATTACTTTTGTGCATCAGAAAATTTTCAGATTTCACATGCAAAATCTTTATAATGTCCAGATAGTTATCAAATGTT
>NW_013666503.1:149021-157596 GCF_000517525.1 Limulus polyphemus
TAAGTATATAGATTATTGCTATTTAGAAATAAGTTCTTAAACTTATTTTTCTTAAAATATAGAACAGTAAGTAAAGAAGTAAAGTAAACAATTATCTCTTCGAGTTATGACCTTTGCACTTGGTTGCTGCTTGACATAGGTTGCTAAACCTATTAAAATTTTGCACGTGGTGGATATGAAATGAATTGATTTGTTTTTAGGTTTTATATATATCATAAATTACTATATCAATACCACAGAATTCCACTATAATTTATTAAGCTCAATAACTAAGCTGTATTTCAGTCTAAAAAATGTGAAATTTTAAGCAGAGTAAAGACACAACCTACCTCCTTGAAATCTTGGTTCAAAAAAAAAAAAAGGTGTTCAAACATGTTAAAATGGCTGAGAAAGACACTAGGGGGACATTCTGAGCTTTTGATTGGTTATTCATGTCATATATAGAAGTTAGTGTATATAAGGGAGCGTTTCCAAAAATGGAAAGAGGTGGGAGTGGTGCCACTGTGTTTGATTTATTGCACGAGCAATATTTTAGCAAATTGATAAGATAAGAGGCTCTTATTTTATATTCTAGCTTGTCAATATTGATAATTTCAGTTCCTAATTCGTACAAAACTATAGATGTAATATTTTGACATCACATAACTAATTTGAACCAGTGCTGCATTCAACATACCATGTGACACACAAAAATTGATATTTAACTGTATTTTTTTATATTTACTTTTAAATAAGGAAATTGAGTAAGGTATAATACTAAAATTTGAATTATAATCTACAGTTTGTTACCAAACTTATTGACATAAATTCATGTGAGTCAACAAATGCTATGACATGGTCTTTCACCCATGACTTGTCTGGAAATAATTAAAATGAAAATTACTTTGCATGTTGGATAGGCAACATGTAAAAAGAAAACAAAAGGCAAAAGAAAAATATTGCTGTATAAACTTTAAAACTTACTAAAAAGTTTGATATTTTGAGTATGAAAGCATTGTAATATTTACTGATAATCTGCCAAATTTTGTTAACATATTCTTACTAATTTTAAAGTTATAGCATGGAAACTATAACAGGTACAAAATGATTGTGCTGAAAGAGTTAAGAGATGTCAGTTACTATAAGTTTGCTTTCATGTAATTTCGTATTACAATTACATTTTTGTTGCTCATATTATCAGCTAGCAGAGTCAAAAGTGTAAATTTTTTATAAATCTTATGCCAATTGATTATTTCTAATAGGTTCTCTATTTCAGAGAAGACGTAATAAATATAATAATTTTTTGTGTTTTCATTTAGGCCTAGTCATTTTTTAAGATTGAGTGTCTAGAATTTAGTATTGGTTTAGTGTGTGTATGTAACTAAAATCATTGCAGAGTTGTAACATATTTTAGCCATCCAGTGCTTCAGATAAGCTTTTGACATAATGAGCATTTTATTCCTCGAAATAATCTGCAGTATCAAAAATGAAAACTTGATGTAGAAAATGGGCTTACTTTAAGGTTTCAATGATGTTTTCACCAACCAACAACTGATATTTTGCTATGTGCTTGTTCTTATTTTTGTATTAATGTCCTATTAAGGGGGTCTGGTGATTAGAGTACTCAACTCGCAATCTGAGGGTTGCTGGTTCAAATTCCTGTCACCGACAGTGCTCGCCTTTTCAGTTGTGGGGGCATTTAATGTGATGGTCAATCCCACTATTCATTGGTAAAAAAGTAGCCCAAGATTTGGTAGTGGATGGTGTTGACCAGCTGCTTTCCCTATAGTCTATCACTGCTAAATTATGGACGGCTAGCACAGTAAGCCCTCGTGTAGCTTTGTGCAAAATTCAAACCAAATCTATTAAGGGCTATTTGAGGCAATTGCTATATAAATTTAATATAGTACGAACTTTGTTTATGTTGGTTGATAAAGTCAGACTGATATAATATTCAGTTCAACATTAACCCTGAACTACAGGTTTATACCAGCTGATAATTGCTGTATGACTCATTTATGATTTTTTATATTCCCTCACTAAAACTTAATTTCAATGAAGAAAAGAAAGAATTCATGAATGACACATAGGCCTTACCTATTATTCACTTTGCTACTCTAGCAGTAAACTGTGATATTGCTAAATTACAGTTATTAAGTTCAGGAAAGCAGCCCAAAGAGATACAGTAGTGGTGGAATGCAAGTTGTAGAAATTGATGTACAAAACTTGACATTAAATCTTATAATCTACAAATTGATGTATAATTTTCAGTCCATTTAAATTGAGAATGATTTCTCATGCTTTGTTTTTATTACTTATAGAGGTTTTTGTTTCTTTTCAAGTGGTGAATACACACCCAGATATTTTTCTTGGGGGTGGGGCAAGTGCTCTTTTGCCCTTTCCCTGCAGATGCCCATGTACACACCTATACATGAATATTATGTGTACTGACAAATAGTATGCATGTTTGTTACTCAGAATTCTTATTTTTAATGTGTATTTTTGTGCAATGACTATTTTGTACTTTTAAAATTTTTGAATGCAAAGAATATTGTATTAAATGTTAATTGTGACAGGTCACACAAAAAGGTGGTTAATTTAGATTGATCAAAAAGAGTACAAATATTTCTTTCAACATCATATTAAGGTCTGGGTGTTGCTGGTTGTGAGGAGGGATGCTGTTTTTTTACAAAATGATTTATATTATTTGTTGAGTGAATAAATGGCAGATGGCTTTTAATTAGGATGAGCTATAAGTATAATTTTGAGTAACCTTAACAGTGTTATGAAAGAAAGGGATCTTGATACTCTGGTTGGTTAGTCTCTTAAGCTATCCAAGCACTGTGATGTTGCGTGTGGTAGGGAAAATAGGATTTTGGGTTTTATTAACAGAAGTACTGAATATAAAAAAGAGTCAGAGAAGATCTGATTATTAAGGAAATCGATAATGTTTATGTATTTTCCGTTTTATATTTATTGGGGAGAATGGTAGGATTAAAGGACACTGATATAGATTTTGATGGGGTAAGAGTCATCTTCAGCTAATACAGTTTTATTTTTCTAACCCAGTGGATGACCCATGGAATGGGTTACCTTCATATATGGTGGAGACAACTAAATGTAAAGGCACTTGAGAGAAGGCTTGATAAATATTTGAATGATAAGGAAAGGCTTTTGAGTTTTTTGTTGTTGGTGTTTTTTTTTTTGTTTTTTTGTAAGTTTAGTGAATGGGCTGGCTCAGCTGGACTAACATGTGGTTGCTTTTCATTCTTAAATTTTATCTTGCAACCAGAATCAGCCTAAAATTTGTAAGAAACATCACAGAAAATGCTGATTTTTTTTTCCACTTCAATCTTATCCATTTCTGATTCAAAATTAAGAGTTGTGGGAAAATATTTCAGATTTATCTTTTATCTCTTACAAGATGTGAAATAAATGCTATTTTTATAAAAGAGGTGTGTTGAGGTACCTACTTGAACAGTGTGCTACAAATAACAAGTGTACATACATTTCTATCCTTACAAGTTATTCAAAGAAGAGTAGAATGAAGTACAACACCTGGACACTACCTTTAAAGCTCTGGATATCCAGCAAACATTATTGAAGAGAAAAACCAAGAAACTGCCAATAAAACCTCACATCAGTTATGCAGTCCCATGCATACCAAAACTCAGCTACAGTATTCAGAAGATCTGCAAAAAACACAAACTTCCAATCCACTCAAATCTTTTGCAGCTTACTAATAAAAAGGGCATAATTTACAAAATAACATGCACCCATAAATAAAAATGCATAGGGGAGACAGACAGACACTTGGGTCAGTGTTTGACATAATGTAAAGATGTTGTGAAACTAACGAAACAAACACATCCAACATTGCAGAATACAACAAACAAGACATACCATTGACTGGAAGACATGTAAAGTAATCAACAGATAGAATAATTGGAAAACAATGAAGTAAAAGAAAAGAAGTAACATATATAAGGAAAACAAAAACAAACACTCAACAGACAAAGGAAAAGAAATATACAATTTGTGGATAAGACTAATGAGGAAAGAAAATAGAATTCCTGTCCATACAAGAGCTCTCAACTAGAAATGTGCCTGCACTTAGCAAAGCTGTCTATAAATTGCCTCACCAAGCCTGAAAAAGGAACCTGCAAGTATCCTGAAATGTCATAATATAATATTCAAGGCAAGATATTCAGTAATAAAAATTTTCTAGAGTACACTGAGATTTCAATCTACTTATATAGTTTTAAAGAATAAGTTTGCACTTGATATCTACCCATGTAGTCTGTGAAACAAAATCAGCATTCACTCAGTTTTATATGTATACAATGTAATGGAATAAGTGTTCAGATTAAGGGTACACTGAGATTTCTACCTGAATAATTCTGTTGAAAACAAGTTTACACTGAAATCTTTATCAATCCTACATTCACTGTACATTATGTACTTTAACATTGTGTTAGTGAATATAATTACATGAACACATTAGTTAATTTATAAATTAAGATATTTGTTTGTTATTTTACTATATGTAAATTGAGCAATTCAGCATCAACATAACAAATAGAAAACCTTTTTTTAACACACATGGAAACACACTATGGGTTTTAATTGACATTAAGGAGAATTTCAATCTATGTTCATGTTAAGTGAAGTTTCAAAATAAGTTAACAAGACTACTGAATATTGGATAAATAAGATTTGAACCAACATCTGTAATAATTAATCAGCTTCACAAAGCTTCTGAATTATTCTATCGATACAAACATTCATTTTAATGCTTATGATAATAGAGCTTTTAGAAAGGTTTTATCATGTAATTACATGGTTATCAATGATTAGAAATTACACAGATTTAGTCATGAGAAAATCTTTGATTGTATTTAACTCGGTATTAAGAAGATATGGCTTTCTAAAATGTAGTAATAAAAATACATACTTTCTGAAATTTCTAAACATGGCAGAAAATGTTTTTAATTAATTTTGTGAATAAACTTATCAACAAGTTTTATTCAAGCTGCTAATTTAAGAAATTATTTAATTAGTAATTTGTCCTCAAGTATCTTCTATTTATTTATTTCCAGAAGATTTCAAGAAACATGTGAAGATAGAGGATAACATTTTACTGCTGATCTTCAACTTCTCAGTGTTTCAGAGGTATGCATTTTTTTTTTGTTAGTTTGTGTAAATTTCAGTTTAAGCAATCATATAAGAAATTTCTTTTCCTTTTGTGTGTTGATGAAATGCTATCATAGAAAGAATTTGTAATATTCTTTAAAGATCCTCAAGTTTTTAAAGGAAACTGTATACAGTAATTACCAAAACAACAATACTTAAATAATGGTTTTAAGGGAATGCAATCCAATACTTTTCTTTTAACATGTCCAACGTACTTAAATTTTTTATTATGTACAAATCTTTTGGAAAGTAATTAGCTTTCTAAAAAGCCAAAATTATGATGTTAAGAAATATAGCTTAGATAGAAAATAACAGTTAGGTGATTTAAGAACTAATTAAAAAATATACAACAAACATTCAGGTAATAGTGTAAACTCCTAAGTTAAAAGCTGTTGAAAGTTGTTGTGAGAGAAGACAGTTTAATTTATAACTTAAGATAAATGAGCTGAATATGAGATTTAAATTCATAAAGTATTGAAAATTGCAACATGAATATAAAATCTTGAGTATGCAGAGGTCAAATTAATACTAAAATATTCAGACCAGAGTAGTCTGGGATGCTAAAATAAATCCTTAGTATCTTATAGGATGCTTAAAAAGTCTGAGAACAAAAACACATTTCATGGCTGTTTAGTTGAATTTTAAACAATAGCCCAACTAAAAAAATGTGGCATAACAGCTGCTGACCTTTTCAATTATCATATCTTGGGTAGCATGTAAGGAAGAAGCTGCTAAGACAAAACATGTCTTTGTTATCTAATTAGGCAAACTTGTACTTGTGTGGTTATGCTCATTTGCTATATTCACAGAGCTCACTAATGGCACTTAGAATTTTAGATTTGATCAGAACAGTTGGAATTATTTTTGAAAATGAATATTTTTTAAAAACAAACGATCTAGACTGTTTGAAATTATTAAACAGTGGTTTATTTTTGATGTATTTTGTAATTAGGATTGTAGTCTGTAGTTGTAGATGCTAAATTTTTAAGCTTAAACTATGAAATGTTGCTCCAAAATTTAAAATAACAGCACACCCCTGATATGAAAGTGATAAATAAATTATTCATATTAATTCAGGATTTTATAATTGGTTACAGTTGGCTCTTTTTATAAGCTTAGCTTATATTGGCTTGATTAAATTCTGAAAATAGTTTTATATCTTGTAGTATTAAAATTTTGATGGATTTTTACTGTTGATATTACCTCTTGTTTTATCTTTAAGTTTCACTATTGCATAATTGTTTAGTTTTATAATTCAACAGAAGCTTTTATAACTGTATAGATTGACTTCATTTGGTTATATAGATAATTTTCTACCACCAATTTCAAACATGCAGTTTTGTAGAGCGTAGGTGGTGTGTAAAACATTGATTTTAGTAGCATTGCACTCTTGAAAAGCAAAAACTACACTTAATTTGCTTACAGTTGGATGGTCAACTCAATTAATCAATTACCGATGGGCATCAGTTACGAAGTTTGGTGTCACTTAAATGATATATTAACTGAAATTACAATTATACTGATTAATATCACAAAAATAATCTACTGATCAAGTTAGTGTTTTTGATGATTACTATTTTTGATTATTTCAACTATCCAAGTCTCGGGAAAGTAAGTGATTAATAGAATGTAATTGAATAATGAGCCCGACAATGGATTGATTATTAAATTCTACTTCTCACCTAGTTTTAGTAACCCTACTTGAACACTTTCTAATAAGTCAGTATCCATTTTTATACAAGGTCTAATCTGTACACTGTATTTCAATTAAGTTAACTAGTGATTTGTATTGAGAGCCTCGGTGAGAGATAATAGATATATATATATATATATATCTGACTTGTAATCAGTATATCTGTAAATACACATTAAAATTCTATTAACCTTACTACTAGCAACAGAGCACTTCTTCAATGACTTGCATGACTTATCCTCCACTCTGCCAATCTTCGCTAGTCCCTCTAGTGAGTGGGTTCCTGTTTATGTAAAGCAACCTTTTGCTTTCTCGCTGTACTTGTTAATCAATTATCAAATTCCTCTATTCACCTAATTATAATTTTTCTGCTATCTAATCTGTTTACTGGACGTACTTTTCACAGGTTATCTACTTCTAGTCTGCTGTATCAGATGTCCTTCAGTGTAGTATGTCAGAATGATACCATTACATGATTTTCTCACAAAGATTTTTACAATTTTTTTGTGATAATATACATGTATGGATAAAGTATAAATGAAACTGATTCTTTGTAAATCTTAAATTTGGATTCCTAGTCCATTGTTTAACAGGTTAACAACCACCAAAAGTTTTGATAATGATAAATAATGCCAGTGTTAGACAGCTATTTATAGTGAAAACAAACTTTCCAAAAAAGTAGGTTGCCATAACACCACAAGCAATATTGTGTAAAACCAATGTTGACATTCTGGTAATGAAGGTTATCAACATCTAGATAATGAAATAATCATGAGATAGAGTAATGAATTTATTTTTTGATCGTGGAGCATTTTTCATTAACAACTTCAAGTTTCAATTGCCTTTCAAACCATGGTATGTATTAAAAATGTCACAAAATGTTTATTTGACAATTAGCTTGCTTTGTTAGCCCTCAGAAATCAAAGTTTTATCTCACAGAAGGATATCAGTGGAGTTAATATTCTGTTGTAAGGTATGTTTGCATATTTATGCAGTACGTTGTGTACTGACATTTGATCATCTCTATATAACATTGATATTTCAAAGAATTGATATAAGTTTATTTGTGAGGATATGGTATCAGAGCTGTAGACAAGTCTGCATGCTTCCAAATCAAAGTTAAATTGTGACATCTTTATACATTATAGTTGTAAGCACCTCGTGGTGGTGGTGGCAGAAATTCTTGTCCTGTAGCTGAAGAAAACAAAATATGATGAGCCTTGTCTCTTGTATAGATGATATGAATATTTCTGTTGATTGTTACTCATTAAAGATAAATATATTCCTCTCTAAGATCAGATAAAAAGTTGAAATTCTCTTTAAAGTATTAAATATGCTTTTTTTTAGTGCACACACGAAAATGAAATTTTATCACTTCATGTTGAAGCATGGAATAGCAGTAAGACTATCAAAACTTACTGGCAGTTTTGGAAACATTTCATTTGCTGCTATATATTTTCTTTGCTCCTCTCACCATCATAAAGATCTTTCACCTTATTTTTGGATTGTATTAGGTCATCAAGAAAATATTATTGCCTTTTGGAACACTTTCATTAACCACTCCCAAAAAACTTACATCACGTATAATAGTTAAATGAATCACGTAAACGCCATGTTAGTGTAGCCTATATAATGTGTAAAGTTTAGTATACCCTAATCCCTTATAGTGATTTCAAAAATCAAGACACACATTAGGCATGTAATGCTGTT
>NW_013666503.1:158520-182937 GCF_000517525.1 Limulus polyphemus
GTAAATATTTTGTTTTTATATATGAATTGTTCGCGTTTTTTCATCTAAAAAAGCAAGATTAATTTCTTGGTGACCTAATATGTAGATGCAGTAATAATAGAATGTCTGCCTCTCTTGCTTCCACAACTGTATTAACTACTTCACCTAAATCTAGGTTGCTGTAATAATATTTTTCTTATTTTCTGGTGCCTGTTTTATCAGTTCTTGTGATAGAAAAGCTAAATCAGCTTTATTTTCTTCCAGTCCCAAGAAAGTATTCCTTTTATGAGGAAATGGAATGTGTTTGTTTTTATGGCTTTTCATATAGATGTATTTGTCTGATCATCTTTCAGGGGATTTTCTTAGGTTTCCATCTTTGTACAACTTGAAAAGTGTTGGAGGATTATTCTTTCTTTCCTCTTAAATTATTTGTTAATGATTCCTGAATTTGGGTAGTAGCAGGGTCTTTGGTTGGTACATTTGGAAGAATTATGTTTTACGGTCTCTTGATAAGACATTAAATATCTCCAGAAATTTATAAGCTGCCCTTCTGAAATGTTATCTCTTTCTCTGCAGCTTTTAGAAGTTTCCTTGTGCATTTGGCTGTCTTAAACTCCAGTGCAGAACGTGTGACTTGTTTCGGAAGCGGAATAAGACCTCAAATTATATGACAATGCCCATCTACTTAAGTTAATTTAATTATCCACACACAATGCTACCTTTTACTTTTCCTGTTGTGTTAGTCACTCCTGGCTTTTGTTTAGATTCACTTGATTAAAGGCAAGACTCTGGTTTCTTTAGAAAAGTGTCCCAGCCAAAACCTGGCAAGCACTAGTTCTGGAAAGTGACAGCTATCAAATAAGTAAATGCTGTTCTATTGTGATAGATTTGTGTGATCATAGTGCATTGAATATTGCAGAAACCATCTAAAGGAATAAAGGTATAACTTCCAAATATTGTTTCACTGGGCCTTTGAAAACATGGGTAATGAATATACCCAAAACAAAATTTGAAGTTGGATTTTACATATTTTAACATGATTATGAAACCTGAAGTGTACAAACAAATCAACAGTATAGTACTTGTATGGTTATGAAAGACAAACACCTACATATTTATGGATAGCATATTTTGAAACTAGTGTCATTGTAGTTGTAGTTTTAGGTTTCAAGTTTAATGTTTTTTTTAATTACTGGATGGAACTATATAAAACACTATGCATGTGAAATTAGACTAATAATACATATATGATGCAATAGATTTAGATAGAATGCATCTTTTGGTTTACATAGTTAATATTAGCTCTTGTATGTTGCCATCATATGATTGTAGTCAGCTGACTTTGGTATGAAGGTATAGATCTCTCTTTCTGATAAATAGCAACATATAAGAAATGGGGATCTGCCATAATGCTTGGGAAGTAAGTTTATGTGTTGCGTACCTGTGGTTTATACTATACCAGTCAAACTAATTCACTTGAATTTAGACCTAGAATTCCAACCCAAATCTAATATACCTGAAGTGTTCATATGATAATCAGTTGCTTTTAAGAAGTTCATTGCAATGTGCATTCCTCTCATTCTGTTTTTCATGGAACACTCCATGTGATATCCATGGCCCTGTAATAAAGAGTCTGATCAACTGTACTTGCTGTGTAATGCTGGCTGAGTTTTGCAGTATCATGCATACATCTTTGGACAACTGTATTTAAAGTGAGTGTATGATGTGCAAGAGCTTGAATAATAGGCATATATCCAAGTGTAGTAACTACGGAATTAACTTTACTATTTTTTCTGGTTGATGACAGTCTAACTGGGTTTATTTTCAGTTTTAGAACATTGTAAATGGAATGCTACATCAGTTGCTTTTGCAATCCCTCCCTCAAACAATTACCTTTAATGTCTTGAAAACATCTACCTTAACATGAGACATAGGGAAGCTGTTTTCAAGTTCTGTTGTTCACACCATGCTTTCAGTTAGTGCAGTGTCTATTTTTATGTCTTCATAGCTTTTTATTTGACTTGCTTTGTGAAACAGTGTGATCTTGTGATATGAAATAGTGTGGTTTCAAAAGTTGTATATTTTGAGTCCAGTTTTGTCATTCTACTTCCTCTATATACAGTGACATGTGTAATAATGAGAACCTGCATTTTTTAACTTGACTTTGACTTTTTCCTAAACACAACAAATTCTCTCTTCCAAACAGTAAGTTCTAGTAAATTTAGAAACATATACAGACTATAAGATATGCATTTTACAGTGTCATTTTCACCTACATATAATACATTATGACCATCAACAGCTTTCAAATATTCACATATCTTCAGTGCATCAATGACAAAGTAATTTTTATTGTGGTTCAAATGTTGGCATTGTTAATGTTTCATAATTTTCCTTTTCATTTTATGAAAACTTATGAGCAGTAGTTTGAATGTACAAATAAATTTTGTCTTTTTAATGGAATTTAAAATAGGTTGACTAAATAGCTATTCTGTGCCAAGAAGTAACAGAATGTTCTCTCTGAAACTAGATCTACAGCTTACAACTGGTTCCAGTATTTCTGTTGAGGTTTCATTTATCAGATCGTGCTACTTGTCCAAAACATTAGATAACTGTAGTATTTGATCCTTTCCTGCCATATTTGTAAGTTTATTGCATAAAAAAATCATTGTAAAGTTTGACTCTTTGAATCACTTTTGTTTTTTCAGCTGGTCATTTGAATGCACTAAAACTAAACTGTGATATATATACTTTCTGCTACAGTAATGTCATTAACGTTGGCTAAACTGACTTTCATTTAACTGTTTGACAACTGACATTAATGGGATTATTGAATTGAGAATACATTTTTGTTCATTTAGTTAACAAACTTTACACAGAGACCAGACAATGAGTTCTATACTTTTTTATTAAATAAAGTTATATGTAGACCCTCAGCAATTTGCAACTGTCAAGGGTTTAGATTTATGTTTATACAAGATCTTTCAAATATGATTATGTTTATTTTGTTTATGAAAGCTGAATACAATTTTCAGTGACAATAAATTGTTTCTTTGTGTGCACTGTTTTCAGTTCTCTTTTGTATCTTATTTTGCTTTGCCATATAATTTTGCTGCCACTTGTTTCAGTGACAAAATACCTTCATGGATAATTTGTTCCATATTCTTGATAGGTATGTGTGTTCTATTGTGTTAGGCAAACTTGTATTTGTTTGTGATTACTATTAGTTCTTCAAAAAATGTCTGAAAAAGACAATATGAAATTTCGAGCAGAATAAAGACACAACCTACCTCATTGAAATCTTTGTTCAAAAGAAAGAAATGGTGGAAGGAATGTTAGAAAGGCTGAGAAAACCACTAGGGGGACATTCTGAGCTTCCGATTGGTTATTCATGTCATATATAGAAGTAAGTGTTTATGAGGGAGCATTATAATCTACAGTTTGATATCAAATTATTGACGTAAATGCATGAAATAGTAATTCAATAAAATTTTGAATGCGAGTCAATAAACGAGATGACGTGGCCTTTCACCTGTGATCCGTATCGAAAGGGTTAAACAAATATTACTATCTACAAGCCACTAAAACCACTCTCTCTCTCTAATCATCCTCTGACTTACTGTTTTCACTGACTTTGTCCTTAACTGATTCTTCATTCTAACTAATTTCTTCTTGATTATTGTTAGGTGAGCCCATCTTGTTAGTATTAGTGCTCATAGTTACAGCTGCCATATTTTATGCTTCATTCTCAATACACATGTTGCCGTTTCTGTTTAATCAATGACAATTTCACATATCTATTCCTGTGTTTGAAACTTCCACAATATGTGAAAAACATGACAAATATTAAAAACTTCTGATGTAAAAAAATAGCTACAAATTGCAACAACTTTACAGTGATTTCAGTTACATACAGTAGTCCCAGGCATGATAGTACCTTGGCTATAGCAAATTGGATCTAGAAACCTCCCATCTAAGAGTACAGGATTACGCCTAAATGACAATATGAAAACCAAAAACTGACTAAGTTAGACTTCTTTAATGTGGAGCCATGTTAAAAATAGCTGTCAAGTAGCCTGTAGAGTAATAAGACATTTCATTCTTTCATCATTAGCTAATAACAATGCAACAAAAAGGAAATAATTTCAAGAAACAATACTTATTGCCATAACACACCTCAGTAATGTATTTTTAACTGAAGAATTTTGAAATTTGTCTTCTTCAACCATAATAATTAGAAATTAGATTAAGCTGTTGCATATAAAGAAAAAAATTTTTATAAAAAAATTAAGAATTTTTTTGAAAAACACATTTTGGTAATTTTGCAGAAGCTTTATCCAACTGACGGATATAGTTTTTTTAAAGGACCATATACTTAACCTATACAGTATTGCTTAGTATGTTGGGGATGGGTTGAGAAAAAAATGGCTACTGCATTCAATCTGTTACTTTATGATGCTTACAAGTAACTGCCAAAGTTGAGTTATAGCCTTATTTGAGCACCTAATTGTCATTATCGAGTGTTTCAGAGCTTCTATAACAGTAATATTATTCTGTTCTTCTACCACACATATTTTTATCTGGAAATAATAAAAAGGAAAACTACTAATTAGCAGTGAGCTCCGTTTATAAGCATATATAATTGGCATATTACATAAATAAAAGTTTCATTTCTGGTCACTAGATTGCAGCACAAATTGTTCTTATATAACAACCATTTGTGACTTCATTGCACAAACATGATACCGGCCAAAAAAGTTTCAGTAAATATATATATATATAAAAAAAGAAAGAATAATCCAAATTAATATTTGCAGTTTCAAGGAGGTCAAGTATTTATGCAATTAACAGATATGTGTACATATTAGTGACGTCTGAGTTTAAAAACACCAGTTTCTTAATTATCAAACAATACATTATATAGCAGTCTACTTTTCTTCAAATTTTCAGTGGGGCCAAACCTAGCAGTTGTGTGTGTGTGTATGTATGGTATCATATTTCATGGCCTTTGATCTATATGATGTTCTCCCTATTAATAGAGATGGCCCAAGCATGTGGGGGAGTTGATTGTATGCACATGCAGTGAGTTGGGATGAAATTGGAAGGCGTGGGTTTTATAAATATCCCCTTAATGTTGGTCCGGTACTTCGGGGTACTGGTACCATCATGGAGGAACCATTCCGGCTTCACTGGCCCCCAATATAATCAAAATTAGAGAAACTGACAAAACTGATATGATATTAAGAATATATATTTCTATTGAATTATAAAAATAAAACAAATGTTCACTTATCAACCTACTTCAATGAAATTATTTTGTTTAAAAAGGGGAAACAAGCGATAAACAAAAATTGCAAAAATTAAGTATGATGTAGGGATGGCAATGTCAAAAAGTACGGAATACTCTAAACCATACAGAAATTACATAAGTAACCAGTAAGTACTGAGTCAATCTTGCAAGCTTATGGGTATTAGCCACTGTAAGACTATATAGCACTATTCAGTTTAAAGGCTTTTAGTCAAACCTGAATTCATGCAACTGATGGAAATTCAACATTTAGTTGTATATAAAAGTTATTCTTGGAAAGATTTGGCTATTTACATAGTGATTTTAGTATGGTTTTGTGTATTTATCAATACCTTGTTTCTATACTTCTTCGGATTGTCATCCTTACATCTTAATTTTTGGAAATATTTTTTTTATTACTTGTAAATTTTATGTTGTGTGAGAGAAAAGTTATGTGATAAAAATATTTTTTGGGCTTCTTCTTCCTTTCTGTTGGAATCTTTACAGTGTTTTTTCTTCATGCCTTGCTAAGTCTCTGTTACAAAGTGGTAGAAGTCAAAGGGATGACAACATGGCTGGTATTTGATCCTTTTCTAGAATCTTGTCTTTCACAATTACTTAGCTTGTATGGCAAGAGTGATAAATATGTTACTTAATAACATATGTTACTTACTAAAGTGAAGAGTACTTGCTCCTTGCTTTGACTGTTAGCATGTTAATGTAAGTAGAATTTCCAAAAAATGGGGTTTTGGGTTTAGTTTTTGAAAACCAGATATGGATTTTGTTTTGTTCTGTAGGAACCAAATTTTCATATAAAATTTATGCTCCAAGTGTTTAAAAGTTGTTACTGAATCTCTTCTATTTCAGTGACAATAACAATGACCTTCGACTTTCCAGTACAACAGTTTTTCTTTCTCTTGAATAATATTTCAATACATGCCCAATGAAATTTCTATTCTGGAAAATTCTTAACTATTAGCTGCAGTGCAGAATAGTTTGAAAATTATCTTAATGTTTTAACAAATATATCCAATTCATCTAAGTAGAGAAGACAAGGTGAGAATTGGTGTTGAAACAAATATCTGATTCTTATTATTTGAACATTCATAGCATCTATTTGATTTATACTTGAATATTCTTCAGATACTATTATTGAAATTTTGTTCATGTGAGATATGTCTATTGGGAATAAAGAAACAAAAGTATTGTTTATTGACTTAATTTAATTGGAACTTATTTATTAATAAAAGTGGTTCTTATAGAATATGTGTCCTTGGTGATTTCCAATTTCAAAACATAAGCAATAGACAAACCTATCACCATGCTTGTTGACTCTTTACCAGGCCACCATTATTTCATTTATGTGCACAAGTTATCGTTATCCAATCAGTGCAAAACAAAGATCGGAAGCAACACTTGAATTGATCATCTCAAAATAGAAATTTTTGTTTGAAAAATTCCCATTTAATAGCAGCTGTGCATACACAATTCCAAGACTTATCTTAATATTTTAATCAACATTCAAACACATCAATCATTCTGCTTCAAGTCCACATGTAAATAATATTCAAAACTTTCTCAGCTCGTGAAGAGTAAGAGAACTTGACAGTAAATGTTTGCATAAATGTTTCTACCATTGTATTGGATGAATTATCGTAATGTAACAAACTGGTGTACAAGTTGTTTTAAATTGGCAGTAAAGTTTCAAGAACAACCTTGCACTATTCTTAGCTTCTGTATAAATAAAATCATAGAATTATAACTTCAGAGGTTTAAATGTTTTATCACAGTCACTGATTGGTATTCAATAATGAATTGATTCAGAGAAATTATTTTAGTTGTTATTGCATGAATTAAAGTTTGTTATTGCAATTTTAGTTACTGAAAACCTTGATAGGGGTGTCTTTCATTATTCTTAGATGATTAATGAAAGAGTTACATTTAGCAAAAATCAGATCCCTTTTTTCCTTCTTTTCACTTTTACGCTATTATCTCTACTTGTTTTTATTCAGAGATGTACAGAGCTTCACTTCTGTTTGTTTTAAAGTTTAACCCTATCACTACAGGTTTTCCTGTCATCAGGGGTCAAAGGGCATGTCATCACATTTGTAGACTTACATTCAGAATTTTATTGAACTATTATTTTATGAATGTACGTCAATAAGTTTGGTATCAAACTGTAGATTATAATTCAAATTTTAATGTTATATATTAGTTAATTTCTCAATTTAAAAGGAAACCTTAAAACAAAATTCCTAAATATTGATTTTTGTGTGTCACTTGGTATGTTGAATGCAGCTTTGGTTCAAATTAGAAGTTTGTGATGTCAAAATACAAAACCTGTAGTTTATTACAAATTAGAAGCTTGAACTACCAATACTGTCAAGGTAGTATAAAAAAAGAACCTCCTATCCTTTCTATTTGCTGAAATATCACTATATTAACTAATCACCCACCTCTTTCATTTTTTGGAAATACTTCCTTACGTGTACCTGCTTTGCTTTATTATGTGTTTATAACCAATCAAAAGCTCAGAATTTCTCTCATTTGGTTTTCTTAGCCCATTCAAGGTGTCTATTAATCATTAATTAACTATTAATTAGTCTTTCTCTTTTAAAATTTTGAGGGAAGGGGTAAGAGAAAATGATGTTCAAAAAACCCGATAAATTACATTGGAATTCTGTGATATTGGTTAAGTAATTTATTATTATTTTGTTTTACATTCTTTACATGCGAGATTTGGTAAGGCTTAGCATATAAGGTATGGCAAGTGAGTACAATTCTTTACCATCATAAGTAGTAGAGATCATTGATTTCTGTATATTTATTTTTACTGTTCTATGTTTTAAGAAAAAAAACAACTGAAATTTAAGAATTTTTTGTAAATAGTAATAATATTTACATATGTAATGTATTATAAACAAAATGTGACTGTCTTTTACAACAAAACACTAGAACAAAGCCAAGACAGATCACTTTGTAAATGCCAGTTTTATGCTATTGGATATGGTAACATGAGATGCAAATATGCTGTGATTGCAACTTCTGCAATGTTAGTTGGAAATGGTTGAAAGGTCAATAAAATAAAAATAATTAATATAAATAGATTTAAGCTATTTAGAATAAACATTTGTGGTTTCATATTACAATTTGTGTTCATTATAGAATGAAAAAAAGCATAACTTAAACCTTATTTCCTAATTTTTTGTGGCAGTTATGAGGTTGGTCAAATCGACCAAACTCATACAGAGATAAGATAGAGAAAATAACAGATAAAATATAAAGTTTTTCTAAAAGAACATTTGCTTTTATCTGTATTTTGTTAGGAGGTTATAGAGATTTTGCACATGAGATAGTCAAAATTCAAAAAAAATGCATGAACAAATCTTTAATTAAAAAATCTTAAAACTTACTTAAAAAATCTGATATTTTGTGTACAAAAGCCTTGTTATTTTTAATGATAATCTGCCAAATTGCATAAAGATACGGATATTGTATTAATAATTATAGTATGAAAACTATGACAAGCACAAAATGGTTACAATGACTGTCTCTAGGACTTAGTCTGTAGTGTAAGTCATCAAAAATGCCAGAAATAAAATTATTTTATTGGGTTTTCCAACTTAACATACATATATCTAATGCAGTGAATAAAGTGAGCATTCCTTCAATAAATGTGTAAATTTGTATAAAAATTTTGAATAATGTAGCTTCAATATTTTTGCACTATACCAGAATATTCCAATCCATTGAGTGCAAACTAATTATCAATCAATGCCACTTTACAAGCTCTATTGATTATGGAATACGTAATCATCCCTTGATCATTTCAATGTAAAATGATGAAATAAGTGAAATAAAACAACTGGATACATGTTATAAAGAGAATGTTCCAGACTATATACAATGTGAATAAGTTGAATCTTTAAGAAACTAAGAACTAAAAATGTAACAAAAACACACTGAAATAAAATATTCTGTTTTTTGTTGTTTTTTTCACGAACAAATGTAAGTATTACGTTTCTTATCAATTCACGTACAAGAAATTCAGGAGAAATTGTTTATCTATCTATTACTGAAGTCTTATATATAATTAATAATAAATTAATAATTAATACAAATTCCAAAATGGTTTATTTTATGAGTTACTTAGCATGTTTTAAGGATGAGGCAGATTATTTTTGTAGTTTAGTAGGTATTTTGTCCAGTGGATGTTTATGTATAGGAAAAAGTGCAGAACGACTTAGAATGTCAGACTTTTCTCTTAATGTTTTTTTTAATAATAATCTACCAGTTTTGTGACTTCAAAGGTCACTGTTCAGGAAATAGTTTTACTGAGAATCTATAGTAAAAAACATACAAATACTGTTTTTCAACTAAACATAGATAATCGAAATTAAAAAGACATACTTTCCAAATGTACAGACATATAATACAGTCCATGTATAAATTAAGTACATTACAAATGTTCAAAAATAAATAAAATCTGCCAATATACTTTTCTTTTTAAATGAAAATCTTATTCTAATTGTTTTTTTCTTATTACTTGAAGTCAAAGTCACTCTAGTAGAAGAAATTAATAGAAAAAAGCCTGATAATAGGGTGTTTTATTATTTCTACAGGTGAATCTTATTGATGTTTCGGTTATATACACGCATATATTTTTTTTAATACCATGCTTAGCCAACCTATTCACCTTCAGATGGTGATTATCAATAACTTCTAATCTAAACAAGATTTCTGCATAATCAGAACTAAATATTAACTCAGTAATGTATAAAACTAATTCATTAAACCATTTTTATTAGGAGTTTATTGTTATAAAACAACTTATTATTAGAAGGTATTGATTCCTCACCAGTAAATGTTTAATAAATAATCAACTGTACCAGCTTCTTATTATTGCATGTACACCCTGTAAAAATAGCTACCCTGCCTAACTTTACTTTGTATGTATTGTAGAAAAGTACCATTTTCAGGGGTTTGGATTAAAGGGTGATTGAAATTAGTATTAAAATGTATTTTTTGTGGAATTTCTTTATTTCTGTAGACTTGAGTTTTTTTCAGTTTTTTCTTTATTATTTACAGATAGAAAATTATATATTCAAAACAAAAACCATGCAGAACAACACAACAGAAATTCAAGGTTTGTATGGAAGTTTTAATATAAATATAAGAGTTGCTATAGTTTGTACAGGCTTGAAAAACCTTGAATTTTGAGAAAATGTCCTGAATGTAGAACATATTTTATAGTTTGATATATAAACTTTTTCTAATAGGTATTTCATAAATAAAATAGAAAAACCAAATTTCAGCGGGTTTCTTGCCAACGAATAGGATGTGCTTAAATCTGTGGCTACACATTTCAGATTTATCCATTCTCTTATTCTCATATTATTATCATTATATACTTGAGTCACTTGATCTTTTGAGACATGAGTGGATATGTGATTAACACAAAGTTGCTGACACAGTTTAGCTGAGCCCAAGGCCAGTAAAAATGATAGGCATGAGGTCATCTACTGCTATTGCAACTGAGTGATTGTCGTTTCCAAAATGGGCAAGAACACCTTGAAGTTACATACAAAAGAAATGAACACAAAGAAACCAAAAATCCATGTGCCACTGAAATTATGCTAACTTCACTTGAACTGTAAATATGGACATTGAAAAACTTGGGAGGGAATTGTAATGCTTTATCCTTGCTGCTATACAACCAAGTGTAGTAAGTGATAGTTAAACATGTGGTCAGTTTGTTTGGAAAACTGATAAAAAATTATATTCTGCAGACAGAAATTTTATCAACATTTGAAAACAATTTCAGCACACTATTCATATAAATCAAATTAAACTGTAGGTAAGTTGTTCTAGCTTATTATTCCTGACAACAGTATTGCTTCAATATTTACATGTGGTGAGAGTTAAACAGCTTATCTGTGTGGGTTTTGCTATGCAGAATACTTCAAAGAGCTACTGATGGATCAAATTAAAGAATATTTTATGATTTTGTTTCCCTAAACTTTGAACAAAAAAATTCAAAGAAAGCAGATAGACTTACAGTTGCATTTTAATAATTGTTTCTATTGATTTATATGGTACTTTAAGTAATTAATTTTTTTATTAATTGTCAGTTTCGAGAATTCTGGAAAGTGAGTATGAATCCTAGAAAAAGGTGTTAAAATTTCTTTTGTAAAATCTGTGAATCGTGGTGATATAAACACAAATGAATATTATATGAATTATTGTTTCTGTAAACTGCTCTTTTTTTTAGACAAAATGATTTATATGAAAAAAACAAAACTGCTAAATGAGTTACTTTATTTCTGTCAAATTTGAAAAATGTTTACTCCATATTTGCAAGATTTTATCTGGCCTGTTATTTGTGATTTTCAGTTTTATATGTTTTTGAATGGTTAAACTATGAAATAATTGCTGTATTTTGTGTAAATAATTTTGTGCAAAGCAGAATGGTACTGAGCAATGAAATCTATGTTTTGGGTGTTGTTTGTAGACCTAGTAGTGTTGAAATTTGCTTTGAATGATTAACTTATGAATTGCACTTTTGTTTTTTATCTTTCTAGAACCACATGTACTAGACCTTTCCTTAGTAGGCAAAAAAAAGTTAAATGAAAACACTTCACCTGCCCTAACCAGTAAGGATCTACTCCTTTCTTCTAAAACTTGCCAACAGAGTCCTAAGTCTACTTCTAAGAAACTAACTACAGAAGAGGCATCAGGTGATGATTCCAAGTCTGTCTCACTGAGTGAATCTGGGAGCTCTAACTTAGTGACTGATAAGAATAACATCTGCTCTGTAAAGGATGAGAAAGTAGAATCAGTTTCAAATATGAGTCAAGACAGTTTTTGTGGTATCCAGAATAAGTTAGAGGAGGACTTGAAAAATAAAACGATACAGAATAAAAAAAGTGAAATTCAACATGTTCTTTTAGATAATGAAAATGATAGTTTTAGTACTGATAGAAATGAGACAGGACAATTTGTGTCAGAAACTTTAGAAGAAGATATCTCTATTACAAATAATGAGTCTAGCCAGACTGTTTCAGAAATCTTAAATGATAATACTGCCCTTGACAATGACATATCAGTTTCAAAGTCTTCAAATCAAGCTGTTTCTCTAACCAAGAATGAATTGAATCAATCTATCCCAAAAATTATAAATAAAGGTGATTTTTTTCCCCAAAATGACTCGGAACATCTTTTCCAAGAACATGAAAATGATTTGCTTACTAAAAGTGACTCAAGTCAGCCTGTACCAAAAACTGACCAAGGTATTGTATTTCCTGCCAAAAATAAACACCATGCTGATGTAAAGAATACAAAAAATAATACTTCCCTTACTACATATGAACATTTAGTTCCACAGGGTAAGAAATTATGTGTTACTCCTACTAAGACAAATCATTCTGTTACTAACAATAGCAAAGACAATCCAACAGTCAACAAAGCAAACGATGAAACAGTAAAAGAAACAGTAGGGAAGAAAAAGGAATACCAATTTCACATGCAACCAGAACATACAGTAGATGGTAAACAAGGGAAGAAGCAGTACAAGTGTGACATATGTGCAGGAATTTACCGACACGCTTTCAGTCTCAAAAGGCACTTCTTGAGGAACCACATCAATTACAAGTACTTGTCAGATTCAGATATTGCAAATTGTAACATCAATGTGAATTCTTTGAAAGAAGATCAAAAGACATCTGCTGGAAAATCTGTGAATCAGAAAATTGAAACATTGGGAGCTAGAAGTGAAGAAAATAAGGAGAGTGTAGTTTCAACTTCGGAAGACATGGTTGGATTGTATCGTTGTCACTTATGTCGACAGTTATTCGATACCAGAGGTGACCTTAAAAGTCATGTCACTAACCACCCAGCAGTTCCTAGTCAGAAAAGTTTCTCATGCCCTGATTGTGATATGACATTCACACACAAGCAGAACTTGGTGCGTCATTCATCTGTTCATGCTGAAGTTAAAGTCTTTGAATGCAGTTTCTGTTTCAAAAAGTTCCGTACGGCTGAAAAGTTGCAGAAACATGAGACTTTACATAAAGGAGGAAAAACGGTAATTTGTAATTATTGTAATGGTTTGTTTGCTTTGGAAAAATCATTAAAAAAACATATCATGAAATTCCACAAGGAACATATATTCTCGTGTGATAAGTGCCCAAGAAATTTCACAACCAAAGTCTCACTTGAGAAACATCAAAGTGTAAAACATAATGCAAACATCTCAGTAGAGCAGCCTCTAAAGATTTGTAATGAAGAGGTAGCAGAGGGTGGAGAGAAGAGGAACTCTAGAATTTATTCTGAAGGTAATATTGAAAGCCTATTAGTAAATGCTTCTATGGCAGGGATTCAAGTTTCTTGCACCGTTTGTAAAAAACAGTTCAGTTCATATGTAAATATGTGTCGCCATCGACGTCTTGCTCATCAGTATATCCCAAGAGGAAAGCAAGGCAAGAATAAGTATGGAAAACCTATTGTGCAAAATTCTAGTGCCTTGCAGGATAGTAGTTGTGCACTTTCTGAAGCAGAGTTTTTCTTGACAATAGCTGAAAAAATTTCAGAGAACCTAATACATTTTGTGGATGGAAAATCTTCACAAATTCACGATGGTACTAAAAAGTCTCCCAGCAAATATAAAATGGCTGTTAAAAACAAGGTGTTATGGACAAACTACAATTTTCCTTCAGGTTTCGACTTCAGTAGAAATGAGGAGGTGCCAGAAGAGATTGACAAGTCACAACCAAGAAGAACAGAACCAGAAATACTTCCTGAAGAATGCAACATTTTAAAAGCAATTGGATTGAAACAGGAGTGTGATGAATATGGAGAGGGAAATGAAATATCTGGAATGGATAACTTCTCGGAAGAATCTGGACCAATGTCAGATGAGGAACTTGTGATGAACAAAAGTAAAACACAAGAGATAACCGAATCTTCAGTGAAAAGTACTGTTATGGAAGGAAATATCACATACATATGTAAAACTTGTGGGGAGAGATTTGCTTCCTTGAAAATAATAGAAGATCATAAGTTAAACAACCATCCAAATGTTTTCTGCACACATATTGAAGTTGAAGGAGAGAAGGAAATTCCTCCTGAGATTTGCTATCACCTATGTAGCCCTGTAGGAAAACTGAGAAGCTGTGTGGTCCCACCTTTAACATCCACAGATAATTCCAAACTTCATTGTACTAAGTGTCAAGGGACATTTGACTCTGTTCCAGATCTTCACCTCCACATTTTAGAGTGTGGTGGAGACAAGAGTTTCATTAGGTATAGTCAAAAAATTAACAAACTATATAAAAACAAAATTAGGAAGAGGAGAAAGTATGGAAAGGGTATCCAGACATATCTTGATGAATATCTTTGTACATCAAGTTATCAGAAAAAGCCCAAAAAGATTGAAAAATCCAAGAAACCCATGTGGGAGCTAAGATACACTAAAAAATCATCCCAACATATGAAAACAATAAGCAGTGACCAGAATGATATATTTACCTGTGATGGTTGTGATATAAAGTTCAATTACTTTGCAGCATTCCAGCGACATAAGCGAGGATGTCCATTAAAGATTGCATTAGAAGTAAACAGCACAGATTCAAATTTATCTTTAACTAATACAAAAACATTAAGCCAAAGGCATAGTTGTCGTCGCTGTGGCAGAAGGTTCACCTATTTAGCTAGACTTAAGAAACACATTAAAAACAAATGTTATGGTAAGAAGAAGCAGGAATCAGTTACTGAGGTCAGCAAAAAGACTTCAGAAAATGTTATTGTGAACAAAACTGAAAAAAGTACAGCAAGCGTTTTGTTAGAGGAATGTGACCAGATAGCTTCTGAGGATAACAACACTGCAGATACAGAATGCAAAATTAATCAGGAAGTTAATGAATTAAAACATAAAGTAACTGAGTTAAGTACAACTAAAGAAGACCCTGGTGTTGACTTAGTAGTTTTTGAAAGTGATTCTCGCCAAGAAAAATGCCTGGATTTTGTTCAGCCTGAGACAGATATTTTAAAGACATCGATTGCCCAAAATATTGATTCCATCCCTCTGTTGTCAACTTGTGAAAATATAAGAAAATCCTCACGAAGGTGTAAAAAGCCTGGTCCTCTTGAGCAGCCAAAGATATCCCCAAGAAGAATCAAAGCAAAAAAGATAGAACAGGAGCAGTCTGATCCTTCAACCCTTCAGAATAGTGAAACAAGGGACTTATCAGAAAGCTTGGATACCTCAAATAAGGACACAAACCCCAAAAATATACTTGGAAATGTTGATAAATCCCAGGAAAAAGAACTTGTTTCAGAAAGTTCATGTGTAAATTGTGACACTTTCACTTCAGAGAATTTAAATTCCACGGATCAGGAAACATTCACTGAAAAATCAATGGAGGATTCTGTTCCTTCTTTTAATGAGAAGACTGATTCTGAGAAGCTAGATAATAATAATACAGCATTAGAGGTGAGCTTAAAGACAGAATCTCCATCTTTACCTAGTCTAAATCCTCCACCTCCAGTAATATTACACTCAACTCCAAAACTTTATCTGCCCATCAAGCCAGCATCTGCAACATCAATAAATCAAACGCACAAATGTTCTGTTTGTCGACGTACATTTTCCTACTTGGCAAACTACAGAAAACACATCAGAGATGTCTGTCCAGCTGCAAAAGAAGTGGAAGAAAAGAAGGATGTAAATCTGTTGAATTTACAAGGAAAAAAAGAAACTGAATTTGGTAGTGGAGTAAGTCCTTCGACCTTATCTGTGCGTGGTCAGATACAGAATTCTGTTCTAGGAATTCTTAGAGCACAAACAAAGCAACAAGAGATGATGAATATATCAAAAGAAGAGCAAAAATCTGCAACTTCACCACGCTTCCATACTTTTTCATGTAATATTTGTCACAAAATATTTTTCTCTTTTCTTAAACTGCTCCAACACAGCATGTCACACAAACTGTCTGTGGAGGCAGAGGAGGATAATAATGGCTTGCCTAAAAATCTGCAAGATAATTTGATCAGCTCTTTACATGATAGTGACCAAAAAACAGAAAACAGTAGTCAGATAGATTGCAGTAAAATTTCCGATCTCAGCAACTCTATTGATAAAGACAGTAGGTCACAAGTAGAATCTGTTAATGGTGAGATGTCACCAGGGACAAGTAGTGACATTGTGAGTCAGGAAAATGTACATGATGTTCAGAATCCAACAGTAGTAGACACAGCTACCTCAGAGAATACCAATTCTCTTTCAACAGCCAGTTGTGAACCTCTTGAAGTCAAGGCAGAAAACAGTGGTGAAGGCAGTTTGAAGAGAATCTCACCAGGAAGGCCACCAGGGTCCAAAAAGAATAAGGGAAAAACTGTTGCAAGTACTAGTAAAAGAAAATTCTCGCTGCGTAAAGATGACAAACAAGAAGAAACTGCTAGTGTTCAGGAAAGTTCTTTAACAGGACCTTCTTCATCTAAAAGACTGAGAAAATCAGTTAGGAATAAGTAGAGATACACTTGGTGGCAGCTTCAGTTCCCTACATTTATCAGTTGGTTCCATATATAGTTATAAAAAAAGACCCCACCAAAAGAATGTAGTAACTAGTCAGTTTCTGATGACTTGTATGTGTGTAGATGACATTCACAGGATAGATATGTGGTGATTTATAGATTTTTCTTCCAATTCATGTATATAATTATAAATAATAATAACAACTAAACTAGGCACATCCAAGACTAGTTTTAATAGGAAATTACATTGTGTGCCTTATTAAAAACTTTTTTCCAAGTCTTTACCTCAAGTGTTTTATGTCTGTGGAAGAGCAGTTAAATACAAACTTATGCTAGTGTAATGACTCATTGTGTGTGGCACAGTGGTAGTTTGACACAGAATGTTTTTTTTTATTACTTATTAATTGGTCTTCATACCTAAAGTTCAATAAAATGTTGGGTATCATTTCCTACTCTGTAATATGACAACTACTACAGTTTTGGAGCAACAGCTAAAATCGTAGTACTCTAGCATAATAAATTTGAATAGAAATTGTGAGCATTTCTATAAAACTATTTTTAAGAAACTTCGATCTCATCCCAAAGTTTTAGTATTGTGCGTTTCAGTTTGTATTGTGGAATAAGTCACTTGTTAGATAAATCAACATACTGAGTCAAACTTAAGATATTTAAGCCAAATCTTTAAAGTGTTGCAGAAACAAAGGCCTAATGTATTTCTTAGAAGTCAGTGTGTATGTAAGAATTAGTTTATTGTGGATTGTGTGCAGTAAAAGAACGTACATGAGTAAATGTTAGTTGTTGTTTTTTTAAATCAAATTAAGATATTCAGAATCAAAGATAAAGAACATTGAGATTATTAAGCAGAAACATTATGTAGCTTTAACTGGGTTAATAACTAGACAAAAGCACCAAGACAAATAAAAGCAATGGCACTAAATACTTCAGAGAAAAGTAATTTCACAAAATCATCCAGTACATAAAAGCCATTAAATTGGCTTCTAACTATACTTTGCTTCCAGGTTTATAGGATGGTTTTATCTTACCAGGAAATAGCTAATAGACATATTAACACTTTTGTTTGTGTTGTACAAAATAGAAAATCATGATTTTTTAAAACAAATCCAAGAATTGATAATAGTAATGAATGAATGTTTTTTGTTGTTTTTTTTTTCATATTGGTAAATTAAAATCTTACTATGGTTTTTAGAAGTTGGTTGATTTTAAACAAAACAATAATCTAATTCAAATAGAAGAATCACTTTTTTTTACGTTGTTAAAGTCTTATAGACTTTATTACTGACTAAAAAGGTTAGCATCACTTCTTTTTTTTATCTTTCTGATGCCTGAGTTACTGGGAATTACTAAAAGATTTGTACTTGTGCAGTTTGCTCATAATTCTATTAATACATTTTTGCTCTTGTATGTCATGTTTTGTGAAGGGTTTTTTAAGATGGACATAGTTATTGCATTATTTGTGATCATGTGTTTGCATATGGAATTGGTGGCTTGTGTAGGGTTCATTAAGGTGGATGGACATGCTAGTATGATTTCATACTGTTAGGGCAGACTCACTAATGGCTTCATTAAGGTAAATGTGGTTTATGTAGGCTTCATAATAGTGTACATATTTATTTAGGTTGAAATGTTACTTTGTGCTTAATTTACTGAGTTCAAAATGCTGCTTTTATGCCCTGTTGTAATAAATATTTTAGGGATTAATAATTTCCAAGTAATGTTAACCATTATAATATGGTACAGCAGTTGTGTTTATCTGTTAAAGTCAAGCACAAGATAGCACTTACATGTAATAATAGTTATTGCAAACATTTGTTTAAAATAATGCTCAAGAAACTAATCATTTTACTCAATAGATGTAAATATTAAAAGGTACTTTTGTTGATGAAACAGGCAGAAATTAATAGAAAAATGCTGTGATGAAAACAAAGGAAAATGGAAGTATAACAATCTAGATAAGGTGTCTGTTTTGTGTCTTCTATGAATGCCCCCAACAAGCATTACCAAACTTCTTGTGTCTTTTTTTCTATTAGTGTTAGTTTTCTTACACAGACATTGAAAGATGATCTATGATTAAATCACATAAAAGGTGCTTAGTTAATGCTTATAGAACACAAATCCTTGCTAATGTGTTGAGGAAACTTTCTAAAGTTGTTTGAACAGACTGATCTAGTTATACAAAAAAACAGTTAGCTATGTTAGTGATCTAAAAATTAGGCTAGTAAGTTGCTTTGGAAGTATTGAAAATGAGTATGGCCGACATTGTACTGTTTGATGTTTAAAAAAAGTTGCAAGTAATTTATTTCAAAACTCAACTGATACTGTTTTGGTGTATAGCAAGTATTGAAAGCATGATTGATACTATACTGATTTGAAACAGTATTTACAAGTATTGAAGGTCTAATAGTTCTGAGGTGAGAGTCGTAATCTTTACACTTGAACTGATGTACAACAGGAATATGAAAAGTGACAGTTGCTGTACTAATGTAAAACACAAGCTTCAAGGAATGGAAGCTTATCAGGTACTTTGATTATGTGTAAAAAAATGGGTAATTATTTATTGAGAGTTTGACTGTTACTATAGTCTGTTTCTAAAATAATTAATCTATTGCCTTACCTTGTCATCGTACCTATTTGAAAAGTTGCTCATAATTAGTTTGAGTATTTATAAATCATTATACAAGCTTACTATCGTATAATACATTGAATATTTTGCATTGTGTATTAAGAGTTGCTCATTATTTTCAAAAAAAATATATATGCGAGTCAAAATTTGAAGGAAAAACAGCAAGGCAATGGATTAGTGTGTTTATGAAAAAGATGTTTTTAATAAACGGCTATTTCTAGAATTAGTTTCTAGAATTTGTCTCCTCATATGATGCTTCCTGAAGGGACTTCCAATTTTATTGTATGTTAGAAAAACTTAAAATATTTAAAACAAATGGATATATGTAGAACAAGTTAAGTACATTATTCTGTATTTGTAACACTATACCATTGAAATTGGATTACGAGTGTTTAGCACTTGAAGTACTGTTTAAGTGGATTATTTGAATTATGTTAAGATGTGTGTATATATATGTTACTAGATTGTAGAAATGCATACATTTACGTGGTGATACTAATCTTTTATTTTACAAATTATATTCTCAAAATTAAAAATTTATGGTAAAGTTTGAAATATAGTTTGAAAAAAAAAAGAATTTTTAATGTATGTAAATTTGGGATTTTGGTAATGCTGCTCCATGAAGAAAGTGTGACTCAACAGTGAAGAAGCTGAGTTAAAATGTTCACTTTTTGTAAAAGTAGCCAATGAAGATAAGGAAGAAAATTTTTGTTCCACAGAGAGTTGAATAAGAAGACAAAAAAAAATCCCCATATGATAGCCTATTTACCATGAAAGACATTTCAACTTTACCCCGTTAGATAACACTACCTACTATTAAAGCAAGAAATTTAAAATTAGTACTATTCCAGGTTTTTGATAAACACTTTGTAATTGTTATTTTTCTTAATATATGGATATAAATTTTAAGTTATAATTAAATTATCAAATAAGTCAATAAAAAATGGTACTTGAGCATTTTTCACTGGGAAAACCTTAATGGATATGCTATCCAGATGATGATTTAGGTGTATCAAATGGTACTCGTCTAATTTATGTATGTATTACAAATCTTAAAGTTAACTGTACTAAACTTACACGTATCTTGCATAAACTTGTCCACAGTAGTTTTCAAATTATGAATGCACGAAGTCAATACATTTCCAGACATTCTTGCTTTAAAAGAAATTGTCATAAGCCAGATTTTCTGTTAACTTTGAAGAGTTTGTTAAATAACATCCATAAGTGAAAAGCAATAAAAATAAGCTTATGTTCAAACTGGAAAAACAGTTATTATATGCTTTTTAAAATAGGATAATTAGTGTTTTAACTTCAAAACAAAATGTATTCCCGCTTGCAGTCCAAAGCAATAAGACAACCTCTTACTTGAGATCTAAAGTTAACAAATTGTGTCTTCTGTTTCAAAGCAATATGATAAATTCCTGTGTAACCTTCAATGATTTTAAGAGCAAATCACTGGATAACAAGATAATATTTTTAGAACTACATATAACATTCTACTTAAGCCCCTGGCAATAAATTCGTTTATGCCTAACACTTCTTAAATTTTATAGGCAACACAAGTTGACCCATATAGTAACATAGAAGAATATATATATTTTGCAAGTTCAGATTTGTAGTTGTTTTTTTTTTTTTTTTGTGATTGTGTACAACAGCATTGAATTATTCAGTGAATGCAAATGAAAAATAAATGTTTTGTACATGCTTTGAAGATGAATGATTGCATGAAGAATAGAAGACTTGCAGCAATTTTTTCATAAATTAATAACTTGGATATTAAAGGTTTGAGTACCTGAAATAGTTTTTTTTTAATTTTTAGTTAATATGATGCTTAAAAATGTAGACAGTAAAAAAGTTGAAACAAAGCATCCAGATTTTAGACATTAATGTTTTATTTTTTTTAATATCAACATGTGATTTTTATATTATTTTCTTAAACTTGTTTAATGTGTGTTAGCTTAACTTGCTTTTCTGGTTTCTCTATTGTTGTTTAGACCAGTTCCATTTATATCATTTATGTGTGTGTGCTTACTGTATGGTATAACAGGAAAGTATTAAGGGACCTTTTTCTGTATAGTAATCTCTCTTCTATATCGAAGCATATTTTAGAATTCCAGTATTTACAGTAAAGTATGCACAGATCTGTAAAATATATAATAATAAAAAGATTAGGTTTGTTTAAATAAGAATTTGAGTGTTGTAGTTGTTCGTAAAAATTATTTTGAATGTTTTATATATGGAAAAGATGTCATAAATTGTGTGTAGAGTTCTATCTTTGATTCTTTGCCATTTTTGTAATACATGGCAGCAATAAATTGTTTTATGAATTTTCAAATTTTGTTTTCTGATGAGAAGAAAGCATTCATAGATAACAGATTTGTTTATTCAAAAGAGTGAACAAAAAAGGATGTAAACAAATTTTCTTCTTGCAGTAGGTTTTTTTTTTTCACTAGCTTTTAAGGAACAACTAAAGATCAGTGATTCACTGCCTGTAGAAATATGTTAAATAACAAATTAGACTTTATGGTGTGATGAAAAATTCAACTTTCTATGACTTAATCCACAATAATTTCCAGTATACTAAGCAAGTGGTAGTGGTCATCCTAACTGATGGTGTTCTTTTTTTTGTGAAAATAATTGAGGTTGGTTTTACAATTAATATTTCTAGCATGTAGGGCATCATAGTACAGTATAATTAAAGTTTTTGACTGTGCTCAGTGTTTCATGATTATGCTAATTAACAAATATTGATATAATCACAAATTTATTTGACCAGTTGTTTTAACTGTAAAAGGCAAATTGAGACAGTGGAGGTTATTGCAAGAATTTACTAGGAGTTGGTTCATAGTTTATTTATAACAGTAGTTTTGTACAATTCACACAGAATTGTTTTTATGTGGATTGCATTTGTAAGTCATCATTAAATTCTAAGGTCACGTGTGAGGATTGTACTTGTAGCTTACTTGGAATATTCCTGTTGAAGCCGTCCCCTTCGCTTGTGTATTCCAAGATATTTTTAAATACTGGTTCTCTGCTCTCTCTCTCTTCATTTTTTGTGTAGTGCTTCAATTATCCTCTTAATTTTCTGTTTTATTTGTAGCCTTTCAGACACACTGGTACCCTACAACAATACATATTATGCTATGACACAGTTGCTGGTTACAGAACTAAATAAGCTGGGCATGACTTATTGATAAGTACCCAGATAGTGATTCTGAGAATTCGTGGTTTGCGTCCCCTTTATCACTAAAACAAGCTATTTCGGGGTCGTGTGTGCACTATAAGTGATAATCAAATTTCATTATTCGGTCAAACAAGAATTGGCGCTAGTCTTCAGCTTAAAATATGGATAGCTGTGGGAAGATAACCCTTCCGTAGCTTTGTGAAAAAATATATATATATATATATATATATATATATATATATAATTGTGATAAAACTACTAAAATAGGGTTTGGTTTCCATATAACAATCTCCACTTCAAAGTACATAGGCTCGCAGTACCTGAACTTTATATTAAAAAAAAAAGTTAATAGATCATTTTTGTGATTTTTTAAAAAAAATATTAGTTACATAATTATCAGTACATGCAGATCAACCCTTTGCTCAGTTGGTAGAGTACAAGCCTGGTATCCTTCTCGTAAGAAACGCAAAAGCTAAATTGCCACGACAGTATTTTTATTTAAGGATTAAAACTTCAACACATTATTCTCAACTTTCTTACTAGGCTGATGCTCAATGGTGGCTTGTATGTGGGTAACCCCCTTTTGGAAAGTGTAGTGTTTTCCGAAGTCCACTTGTCTCTCTCAATACGATTATGACAACCCAAACTATAAGTTTGTTAAGCGTAATAGATAAATACATAATTTTCCTACATGTAATCAAATCTATGGTGAGTTTGATAAAGGGAAGAAAAAATTAATTATTTAAAAACCTAAGTTATTACATTTCTAATATTTCAAAAGTTTTCATCCTTAGTAAAGTTCAATATACATTATTATTATCTCTGTTTAGTAAATACACTTTAATCATAGTAGTGATTAAGTAAGTGAAACAATCTAGCTCAAATTATTTTTGGGCTTAGAATTTGCATAACCTTTTTTTATTTATAAGTATAGATACAATAATACATTGTTTCCCATTTTTGACATGCTTACCTTAATATCTATTTGATTGTTATGTGTGGTACTTTAAGATAGGCAAAAAGAATTTCCATATTTTTGTTACTTAATGCATGATCTATTAAAAATCCAAAAAACAATGTTTTAAAATCAGATTTTTGTGTATTTGATGGTAATTAACAATAATAAAAAGGCTTATTAAATCTCGGGTATGATTCTTTAAACTGTAACTTAGAGGGCTATATTTTTAAGCAAAGGCAAATGTTCAAAGAGTAATAATGTTATAAAACTAGCAGGAAAGTACTTATAGCTGCTCCTTCTGCTTCTTGCTAGTTTTATATGCAGTTATTTTATTATTTGTAAAAATTGCCTTTACATTTGCTTGAATTACGACGCAATCCATATGAGAGCTTAGTAAAATGGTACATTCTTCTATAAAAATAGTAAAAAAAAACAAGAGAAGTGAAAACAATACATTTAGGCTGAATTTGATATATATATATATATATACCAGAAGATGGCGCACTTCAAGTTCTGTAATTCTGTTTAATTTGTTTGACCCTCGACGTGGTGAGGGGACCTCCCAGGGAAGGTTCTGTATTTTTCAGTTACTTCCTCTGTGATCTAAACGTCCACCCACGTGTTTGACGTGCGTGGCGACCCGTAAAGGGGAGGAGAGGATCCTGGTGGTTGAGTGATGTCTGGGGCACTGCAACACACCACTTTGACCTTGAATTTCTGTAGACGGGTGGCTCCCCAGGGTCAATCGGCTGGTCCATTCGGGCTAGGGTCAACTGAGTACCAGTGTTAGGCTTTCTCAACGGGTGTTGTGGACATTATGTCTGATGCTGGTGTTTGGA
>NW_013666503.1:183458-184795 GCF_000517525.1 Limulus polyphemus
GTCCCCTCGTAGGACTCCATGGCGGGTGGGGTCAGTGGGCACTGAATCTTTCTTCTTTATTATGGATCCCCCAATCTAAATAAAAAAGTGTAAAATCTCTGCTAATCGATAAACGACCATGCCTAGAAGACTGAACAGCAGTCTCCACCACATGGTAGACCTGTACTTCACTTTCTAATCTAGCATTCACTATCTGATAAATCTTTAGGGCAAATGTTTCCCTTTTTTATTCAGAGGGGCTTGCTGGTTCTCCAAAGTCAGTTAAGAAGCTCCGTTCAGGAAACATCTTGGTTGAAACATCTACAGCTAAGCACAGTGAATTCCTCTTGAATTCAAAAGCCATTGGGGATGTACCCATTGAGGCTACTCCCCACGCTTCTTTGAAGTCCTCACGAGGAGTTGTTGTTGAGAGGGACTTGAAGTCTATCCCCATGTCAGAGATTCTTGCTGGTTTCTCAGCTAAGCACAATGAATTCCTCTTGAATTCAAAAGCCATTGGGGATGTACCCATTGAGGCTACTCCCCACGCTTCTTTGAAGTCCTCACGAGGAGTTGTTGTTGAGAGGGACTTGAAGTCTATCCCCATGTCAGAGATTCTTGCTGGTTTCTCCAGCCAAGGAGTTTCAGCAGTTCGAAGGATCTCCACTCGTCAAGATGGTATTATGGTGCCGACCTCAGTTCTTATTTTGACGTTTTCATCACCACGTTCACCTGCCACTGTTGAGGCATGTTATTTGAACTGTAAGGTATGGCTCTATATTCCCAGCCCTCTCTGATGTTTTCAGTGCCAGCAGTTCGGTCATTCAAAGACATCTTGTTGTGGTTCTGTGACGTATGCTCATTGTGGTGGCAAGGACCACGACGCCTACGAATGCAAACTGAACCCTCACTGTGTTAATTGTAGTGGTTCCCACCCCTCTTACTTTAGGTCTTGCTCTAAGTGGGTGGAGGAGAAAGAGGTACAGTGTTTGATGATTATTCACAACATTTCATATCCAGAGGCTTGGAAGCTATTGTTCCCTACTCCATCTCGGACATATGCCACTGCACTATGCCCCACTGCTACAATGGAAGCACAGACGGACCTTTCCATGCCTCCATCTGAGTCTTTTTTTTCATGCCATGTAAGGGGTCTTCTGCCCTCCATGGATAATAGAGTTGACTGGTCTACGTCTACTCCAATCTCTGTCCCCACTATTCCTTCCAGTGACTGCCTGGGTCAACCTCAATGGGCACCAGCCTCTGGTGTCTGCATGGGTCCTTCTTTGGCCCCTAAATGCAGGATAATCATTTGATCAGGTCTTCAGTCATTGGATTCTCACTCTGATGACAGAGAT
>NW_013666503.1:185674-187484 GCF_000517525.1 Limulus polyphemus
CTGTATGGGACAAGATTCAGAAAGTCACTGGGAGGTATGTTTCCCATCCACTTTCCTTCTTGCTCTCCAATGGCCAGGAAGTTGCTGATGTCCAAAGCATTGCTGATACTCTCGGCCACAGCTTTTCTCATGCTTCTAGCACTTCTGTTTCTTCCCCTGCCTTCTTGGCTACCAAGTCTGGGGCAGAGCGATCACCTCTTTTCTTTCGGGCCGATCGTTTCTATGACTATAATCGCCCCTTTACACTGGTGGAACTCAAATTTACTTTTCATTGGTCTGGTTGTACATCAATGAGATCTGATGATGTTCATTATGAGATGCTGCGCCATCTCTCTCCTGCCTCTCTTGCTATTCTTCTAGATATTTTTAACCATATCTGGCAGAAGCAGGCTATTGTCCTCCCTTTCTCTAAACATGGGAAGGATCCCAAGTTTCCTTCTAATTATCGTCCCATTGCTTTGACTAGTTGTCTTTGTAAGGTCATATAGAGGATGGTTAATGTTTATCTTGTTTGGTTCCTGGAATCGAACACGCTCCTCTCACACATCCAATGTGGGTTCCGTAGTCAGCGCTCCAGGACCATCTTATTCGACTTGAAACGTCAATCGAAGAAGCCTTTCTCAAGAGAGAACACCATGTTTCTGTGTTCTCTGATCTTGAGAAGGCTTATGACACTACGTTAGGCATGGCATTTTGCAGGACCTCCACTCCTATGGGTTGCGTGGCCATTTACCCATTTTTATTCAAAACTTTTTACTGAACAGGCGATTCCAAGTCCGTGTGGTTCAACTCTTTCCCGTTCCTTTCCCCAGGAACTTGGAGTCCCTCAGGGCTGTGTCTTGAGTGTCACACTTTTTAGTGTTAAAATTAATGCCATCACTAATAATCTTCCTCTGACTGTTGCAAATGGGCTCTATGTCAATGACTTCCACATCTCGTGTCAGTCGTCGAACATGAGGGTTATTAAGAGGCAGCTTCAGACTGCTCTCAATCGGTTGTTGACATGGGCCACTGCAAATGGTTTTATAGTTGTTCGTGTGATCTCTGAAGCAAGGTTCTTGGGGCTTTACTTTGACTGTAAGCTTAGCTTCATTCCACACATCAAGCAGCTACGTGTCAAGTGTGCAAGGGCTCTGAACATCCTCCATTTCCTCTCTTCCAGCTCTTGGGGAGCGGATCAATGTTCTATGCTCAGGATCTATCGTGCCCTCATTCAATCCAAACTGGACTATGGGTCTTTGGTCTATGGTTCTGCCAGGACCTCAGCCTTGAAGATGCTGGACCCCATTAACTATCTGGGGCTTCGGCTCTGCACCAAGGCTTTTCGCACTTCTCCAGTCCAGAGTTTGTACACTGAGTCCCACAAACCTCCTCTTCACCTCCTTCTTTACAATATGCTACCAAGCTTTCATCCCATGCCATCTCACCTGGGATTGTGTCTTTCTTCCTTGGTGGGCCATGCTCTTTCGGAACAGATGACCTGCTATTCCTCTCTTTGGCCTTCGTATCCAGGCACAACTGGCTGAATTGGGTCTGGCATTGGATGATATTGCTATCCCCAATGATCAGCCCATTCCAACATGGCTTATTACCATCCCTTCCTGTGACCTTTCCTTGCATCATCTGAGGAAGGTGAATCCTCCCGATTGGAAGTACCATCTTCTTTTTGCTAAACATCTTTCGAGCCATTCTTCTCTTCCTATTTACACGGATGGTTCGAAATCGGGTGTCTCTGTAGGTTCTGTCATGGTGTGCTGTGGCTCGGTAGTTGCTCGTAGGATCCCCTCTACAGTTTCTGTGTTCACTGCCG
>NW_013666503.1:188224-189793 GCF_000517525.1 Limulus polyphemus
GCTCTCTACTTAACGTTTAGTTCTCACCTTGTTCTCGTCGATATTCAACACCGACTGGCCCACTTTTCTCTATCTTCTGTTTCTATCCAGTTTTTTCTGGATCCCTGGCCACGTCGGTATTCACGAGAACGAGCTCGCTGACACTGTTGGTCCATCTGCTCTGGTGCCATCACGGCCGTGCGTGTCCCGTACATGGACTACGGTCCTGTCTTCAAGGCGCGGCTTCGTGTCAGTTGGCAGTCGACTTGGCGTGAGCAACGTCATAACAAGCTTTTCCAGATCAAACCTTCTGTTGGTCTTTGGTCGTCTTACATCCCTAAGGATCGGAAGGAGGAAGTAGTCCTAGCAAGGCTACGCATTGGTCACAGTTTTTTAACCTATCGTTTTCTTTTATCTGGTATTGACCCACCGATGTGTAGCCATTGTGACACTCAGGTCACAATAGCCCACATTTTACTGTCGTTACGACTGTGAGCGGCGGCACCATTTTAGACTCGTAATTTGTAAAAGTTTACCCCTGACGTTGGACAGTGTCAATGGCGATGGTGACACTGTCCGACTAGATTGTATTTTTAATTTTTTACGCAATATTGGTGTTTTTAATTGTATATAAATCTTTTATCCATATTTTGGGTTTATCTAGGTGTATTTTTACATTTTACTCTAATTTACTTTCACTTTTTTTTCCTGTTGTTTGGCGCAGATAGCCTCATTGCTTTGCACCATAAAGCACCAAACAAACAAACAACTAATTTGTTTGTTTGAAGTTAAGCACAAAGCTACACGATGGGCTATCTGTGTTCTGCCCACCACGGGTATCGAAACCCGGTTTCTAGCGTTGTAAGTCCGCAGACATACCGCTGTGCCACTGGGGGGCGTACTGTTTAATATTCTTATTCTTATATTTCTAGTTGGCCAGTACCACATTAGAAATTCTTTCCTTTCTTTTTCATTCACTCAACGACTCGTATTCTTCGTATCACTTGCATTTCAATATAACATTTCTTGTGTCCTCAGTTTCTGTTTATCTGAATGATCCAACATAACGTTTACTAGACGTGTGTGTCTATTTGACGTAAAATGTAATTTCATAGATACTGTCTTTTATTTAACTGACATGGTGGCTAAGATATTGACATGCAATCTAGGTGCAGCGGGATCGAAACTCTTTGTCAAACATGCTTGTCCCTTCAGTCGTAAGAGCGATTTATTGTGACAGTCAACTTCACTATTAGTTGATAAAAAGTTGGCGGTGGGTATTGCACTGATTGTCTTCCTCTTGGTCAGTGGCTCAATATTAAGGACTGCAGCACGTAGTCTTGGTAACTTTGGCATAAACAAACTTTCAGTGATATTTAAATTATTATTCTTTTTACTGATTCAGTTGACATTCCATAGAATGTGTGGAAGATTTCGTAAACATGTTGAAGCAAAACGTGCAACATAATTATAATTTTTACATAGAATGTATATCTTTTAAAACATTTCTATGACAGTTTTCGTTATGCAATATATATATATATATATATATATATATATATTATAAAACACCTTACTGAAAACATGGTG
>NW_013666503.1:190192-215339 GCF_000517525.1 Limulus polyphemus
AATTCTTTGTTCTCTTTACCCCAAGCAACTTTTTTAAGGGAGGGTGTGTGAATAGAAATTTTCAAACTTGTATCAATAAGAAAGCTATATGTTCTTAGTAAGTACACATAGAAATAAAATATTAAGTGAATGAAACGTGCCAACAACAAGAAAAAAAGGTATACATCGTTAAACAAAATTGCTATTTGAGTTGGCTATTTATGATTTTACAACCATGCATCCATGGGCGTCCGCAAGGGGGCATTTGCTCCCCTGGATTATAAATTTGATAGTATTTTGTCATATTGCCCCCTCTGTAATAGATTCTGTATCTATATTTTAATGTTCAAATCAACTATCAACAATAGAAAACTATTTTTTACGAAAATAACATTTATTTGAGTTAACTAGCCTTACGATATTTTTATACTTAAACAATAGTTATTGAATAGAATATCAATGCTGTTTAACTTTTCAAATACAGTATGCAACATCAGCCCATTACTAAAGCTTCTGATGAATTTTTTTTTATATAATGTTACAATTATTTTATGTTCTGCCTCCATAGCTTCAATTTTTATACTTAATTTGGTATTTTTTGCTTAAGCTCTGTGTACACAAAATATATCCCATACAAAAAAAAAAAAAAAAAAGAAAACACAACAGGATAATTGAAACTCGTAATATTTTAACTATAACAAGGCAAAATGACCGTTATAAAGAAATTTTATTCACCCCTTACCTTCCCCGGTTTATTGTTGTACAAATTAGACATCTGATTACCTGGTATGTAATCTGAAATGCAGTTAGTTTATGAATTAGAACATTTGATAAAAGTGGTTCTCCAAAGTCTAGGAAGATTTTTTTAAAAATTTAACAGTGAGTATACAACGTTTTGTGCAAGTTTGATTCAGTTTTCTTTGTCATACATAAAAGCGAAAAAATACGTACATATGTTAAAAGTCAATAGATAACATTATAATATTTACTAAGTGTATTTAGAAAATTATCAAGTGTTTCATACAGGTTTTTGAATAAATATTACCAGGATAGGATTCCTATAAAATATGAAGTTTATCAAACAGCATTACTACTCTTATGGTATGATGGACTGTTGTTGCAATAACTCTAGGAATATATTTAGCTAGTTGAGAGCATGTGGAATTTTTGTTGCATTTTTTTAACTTGTCGGAATAAGATTTCTATAAAAAATGAAGGCCATCAGATGTCGTTACCAATTCTTTAGGTAACTATTAGGCTTACAGCACAGCGTGGCAAGTACGTCATTCTTCAAAACCCACCAAGTCAATGATTTCGCTTGTCCGGTCGGTAGAATAAAACATCTTGAAGGTTCAGAATTTAAATGTACTGCAGCTGCCTGTTGATTGAAGAAAAAAAGGACTACGACTTCTGTATAAAAACCAAAATGTCGACCTTTTTCGTTCAACAGGCAGCTGCAGTCCATATAAGTTCTCAAACCTACTAAGTCTACCAAAAATTCCACTGAAACAAAACCTCTTGAGTCTAGAACACACCCAAGATAATATGTAGTCTCAAACTCTCCTTTTAGTTTTGTACTTGAGGCCATTGTATTGGCAAGGGGGCATATCCGGATTATCCATTTGGGCTATAGTTCCATGTCGTAAGGGAGCCCAAATTAAAACTGAACTGTGTTCTTTGTTTATATTTTTGCGTGTCTTAATTTACGGCTTTGCCAAAAAAAATGTTTTTATCGAGTTATACATTCAAACCAAATTTGGCAGCAATTAATCTGTAGACATTAAAAAATTAATGTTTATAGTTTAAAATTTTTTCGTAATTCAATTTCATTATTTTATTAATTTTTTTTTCATTTTCTAAATGTTTTTTATCTTTTTAGCTGGCAAATTTAATTAAGCCTCCTATTTGAGAATGCGGCTAAAATCCAGGGTTTGATTCCCCGCGGTGGACACAGAAGATAGCCCATAATATAGGTTCGCTCTAAAAACCAACAAAATAGAGAATGTACGGGCCTTATATGATGCTTTTTTATTGCTGTTTAACTTTTTCATTGTTTCAATTGGTTTTTAAATATTGATTTTTACCTACGCAAACTTTATTATGGATTTTATCGGTGATAAATAATTGTAATTCAAAACATATATAGTGGGACTGGGAATCTAAGCTTGATTAATCCAGCACTGCGAGGGGATATTATGACGTCGTTCACAATTTGGGTAGAGATAACATAAATGCTAATTTCTTTAGATACAAACGGTAATGTTTTGGCGATCGGATATTGTTTGTTTGTTTTTGCTAAATTTTTGCAAATCTGTTAGAGGTCTATTTGCGTTAGCCGTCCCTAATTTAGAAGTGACAGACTAGTGGGAAAGCAGCTAGTCAACACCACCCGCTGCCATCTCATGGGCTTCTTTTTACCAACAAAAAGTAAAATTGACCGTCACACTAGCTCCCCACAGCTGAAAGGGCGAGCATGTTTGGTGATGAGATTCGAACCCGCGACCCGCAGGTTGCCACTTGAGCATCCTACCCATCACACCATGTCAGGTCTAATCTGATATCAATCGTTGTCATAGTTAGCATCCTGTACAATCGCATTGGTCTAATTATTTATTTGTAATTTTTAAAATACATAAATAGTTTCTAATTACTAACTAGTTTTTATTCTACGTTTCAACTGCTAATATGCTGCAGTCTTCGGAGAAGTCCCGAGAAGATAACAAGCGCCACCCTCTCATCATCTTGTACCATTAAGTACAAGTTATTGATCCATTTGCATTTTTTCTTATCTCATGTGACACCATGTTTTTATTAAAAAAGCCACACAGATTCATCCTTTTCTTTAGATTGGCAGTATAGTTAAGTCACTGATTAAATACTAAGTTTAACACTTGTGCTTTATAACTATCTAAATCATAATTTATGTATAAATATTAAAATGATATAGTCGTGTATATGTAATACTAGTTTGGCTGGTGCTTCAGGCTGAATGATTGACTCTTCTATGCAGGCTGAGGTAGTCTTCTGGTAAATAGTATTTATCAAATCTTGCAGAAATATGGAGCTGGATGTGATAATATGTCCCAAGTGAATTTTTTTTTTTTAGTTAAGAGTTTGAGTCAGGCTATTATAATATTCTACATCTATACCTTTTTCTTTCAACAAGGCCTTGTGATTTCTGTAGCTAATTAAATCAATGCTGCAGATAGGTGTGTTTATTTTTCTCCTCACTGAACCTAGTTATTTCAGATTGTTCTTACTGATATATGAGGAGAAGCAGGCTTTGTGGTGCTTGAATTCTGCTGCATTTTCGACACCATGAAGTACTACTACTATAGTCTCACCTACTTGAAAGGTAATAGCAGCCATCATCTCCTTCATCTTTGTTTTTGTGGGTTATATTATTACAAAACAGGCACTTAGACCTAGACCCGTCAAAATGAAATTCTGAAAAATAGTAATCCCTACTGGGAAAAAGAAGCCATAGCCAAAAATGTAAACAGAAATTGTGTTGCTACTAATTATGTTTTATTTAATACTTACTAATTACAGTGTACTACTGATTTATAGCCCTTTAAGTAGCACTCTTGGCTTTCTTTAGGAAATCATCTGTAAATTCTTGGAAGAATACATGGTTTTTGTGCCATCTCCATCTTTCTTATCAGCGCTGATTGTAAGGTAGAGTTTGACAGTGATCCTCGAAAGTCTGTCCTATTTTTGCGAACAAACGAGAAAACCCTCTCACAACCTGCATTGCCTTGTGGTATTACGAGGATAGACTCATTACTTCGGAGATTTTATTATATTTAAAGTTGTCCAGCTCATCTTTCCAATACTATACCAACACTTGTTTGCTGACCCACTGAGGTTTACCTCAGTCAATGGATCAGCCTGATAGGTGAGAAATTGCTGCTGATGAAAATTCATTGTACTGGCCCAAGTTGCATCCCTTGCAATAAATGGTTTGAATTTTCCAACAAAGTACTCTACCGATTCCAAAAAAACTTTTTCTGACTGTTAAAGTTGTGTCTTGAAGTGGGAAGCTGACCTTCCTGTATTCCAATTCAATTTCATAATTCAAAGCAGAATCACGTTTTCCCACGATTTTCTTCTCAAAAAATGATCACCGCACCCTAGACATTTACTACTTACATGGTTTTTTAATAGACTATTTCAAGCATTTGTAAGACTGAGACGCAAAACGGAGAATTATTTACGGATAATTATGAGTGAAAAAAGGTTTATGAAAAAATTCCGTAATTACGCATACAATTGTAAAATAACACAATTCGCACGAGTATAAAATGGGGGAAAAAAAATCGGAACAATTACGCCTAAATCGTAAGAGTTGGCAGGTCTTTTGTCCATGGGTGATGACTGTAACTAGAAACCCCATGATGATTCTAAAGAACCATAGGAACCAGCAATGTTAATGGTAGAGGTCCATGAAAGTGTTGGGTAAGAGGCAGCTTTTTCATTTTTCTACTCATACGCATTTCATAGCACTAATACCACCCAATCGACAAATCAGATAGACGATCTATGTTTGGTTTTAAGTTCTCAAAAACATCATCACCATGCACAAATAAGAACCTGTAGTGAGGCCTCCCATGGCTTTTTCAGTCTCACCAGTATCTGCCTAGCAGATGATGCATTTTTCAAAGTTGGTACATTTCTTTCTCTTTGAAGGTGTGAGGCACTTACTTTTTCCCTCATCTAGACTGTCCATGTGTAAATCTCAGAAACACAACAATGATATTCCATTTACTATCATGGATAAGCTGTTAAATATGTAGAGTTCATTTTCACTGTACAATCAACCATGAGTAGAATAAACACTTATTGGTGCATGAACTTGGATTTCATAATAATAAATACAACATGTGTAAATTTGCCTATGTGGCCTTCTATCTCTTTTAACAATAATTATTCTTATGTAGTATCCTAGGAGGTTCTAAGAAAGATTCACTGACACCAAAATCTTGAATATTGGCAAATATATGAGCATCTAGGTTGTTTCTACTCCAGATTTTGAATGGCTGTAACACTGTTCCCCTCACCTATCAAAAAAATTATACCACACTTTGAAACCACATACACATACTTGTTGGGGGTGTTCTAGAAGGTTTATTCTATCATCCTATCAATTCAAACCTCATATGTGGTGAATGTTGAAAAACCCATTTATATGAAGTCCTATAGGAATAAGGTCCTATATTATAGGACGTTTTACTACATTAAAGCAAAAACTTGTTCAGTTTTGATATCAAAAATCAATATTAATCAAATAATCATTGGGGAGTTTTTTTCTGCACTAATGCAACAGTTACTGAACATTTATAAAAACATTTTGGTGTTTCTTGCTTACAATTCCTGATCATTTAAGTGACCATTTATGTCGAAAAAATAGGGGTGGGAAACATTGTTCATTCTAGAAATTCTATCAATTCTATTTCTACACATATGCATTCTGTAAATTACAGTGAAAGTAGCTGATAGGGGTTATATAACAATAGTTTAAAGCTAGGAGTGATTTCAGGATTTAGATGTTGTAAACATCTTTTGAAGTGTAAAATATGGACATTTTATGCCCAATATAGGAAAAAAACAAAAACAATTAACCATCCAAGTTAAGGTCTTGTATTTACTAATTTATCACTTTTGCTCAAGCTTTGTCTTATTCTTTTATCACTGATCATTACAGTGCCATCACTATGTTCTTAGTGCTGAATTATTAACACAGAGTAAAACAAGTTTTTAAAAATTATTGTTTATTTGATTCTCAAAGGTTTGAAACAGAATTAATTACGAGCCAGAGTAGACGCTGCTACTGATACACTTGGATGGATGGACGACAAACCTGTCACAGTAGGGTAACTATTCCTCTAATAATTTGGTTTTCTAATAAAAGGTACCATTTAGAAAGTAACACTGATTATTTAATTACTCTCCCAATAATATTACAATCAATATTGGCCAATCTTAAGCACATGACATGTGACTAGTGAGACTACTACCACATTTGAAAACAAAAACAACCACTTACAAAATACACCTGCCTATGTTGTCACTCATTTTCTCACAACAATGTACAATTTTATTTTACAATGTCACTTTGTTTGTGACTAATTTCACAGAAAGCAAATATTAAATAAATAAGTTCACAGTGGTGAAAATGTTTGATACTGTGGGAGTGGACAGATCCTCTACCTGCCTGGCATTGATACAATGTGAGACACAGAACAACAGCAAATTCACAAGCAGAAACATCATATACATTTGCATATTCTCAAGGAGCTCACCTTTAAACTAGCTTGCATACATCAGAGAGGATACCCTATGTCAAGAGCAACCATCTTGCAGAAGAAAAATTGTCTGAACTCTTTTTTTAAATGTTTCACTAATTTTTGTACAAGCTAAAATCTGACAGAGCACCATCACATTTTTTTCCATTCAGAAGTTAATCTTCATCTATTCACTAGCACCAGCAAGTTCTAGTCATAACTTTATTCCTGCCTCAGAAGTATCAAGACATAGCCTAGTTTTCGGCAGATCAAAACAGCAGAAAGGTGATATGAGATTCTTCAAAAGGCTTGACTTGAAGACTCAGTAGCCAAGTATGTCAACTACTGCATTTATGGTAGTTGTTAAAGATGCCTTCAAAGATTGTAACCAGGCATGTCTAGTCTTCTGTTGATGGTAGTCATTAAAAGAGGCTCCAAAACAGTAAACAGGCATGCATTAGTCATCTTTGATGGCGATTATCAAGAGAGGCTCCAAGAGACTGTAACCAGGCATGTCTTATTCTCCTGATGATGGTGATTAACCAACGAAGACTCCAGAGATTATAAACAGGCACATCCCAGTTTCCTGTTGATGGTGGTTATCAGAGACTGTGATCAAGCAGGTCCTAGTCTTCTGTTAATGATGGCCATTAAAAAATAAAAGAGGCTCCAAAGACAATAAACAGGCATGACTTAAGTCTTCTTTCTGTTGATCAATATAGTTAGTTAATGAAATAATAGTCACGAAAAAAGTAAATGAAAACATATCTTTAGTCTTATTTTGATCAACATATCAAAATGGTCATCATTTGAGACCCTGGAGTCTGTGATATGTTTGGTTGAACTAAGTTATTCAAATTCTTGTTGGACACAGTGGTCACAAAACTATTAAATAAACCTTGTACAATAAGACAGTGCCTGCACACATGTGCTCACTACACAAGGAAACCTTCTGACATCTGAGCCCTGAGCATCTGAACACTATTGAGTAGTTTTTTCTGATGTCCAGCTAAAGTCACACCCAGGGTTGTTAAATCCTTATGGGTTAACCTGGCCACTGCTTCCATTGTTGTTATACCAGCATGATCAAAATTCTCCAGATATCGAGTCATCTTTAGACTGTCCAACCACTCTGGTATTGACTTGAACAGCATCATGTCTGATGTGTGAGGATCCAATGGATTCTGATTCCTGAGATCAAAAAAAGAACTAAAAATTATTTCACTATTTCACACAGTTGTAATATATTCATATGAATATTTAAGTTTTGCATTACAAAGATGATGTCTATTCCAAATACTGAGCTGAACTATCTTTTAGCAGTGATTATTATAAAATGGGCATCACCATATTTTAACATAGAATATGAATACATATAACAACATTTTAATTATTTTTTATTTCATTTTCCACGATTTAGAATTAGTTAAAAAACAGAGCAATTATATCATAAATTTTTTACACTTTTGCTTATATTCCTATTAATTTTGTACAGCCTTGTCACGTTACATATTTCTAACATTTGTACTTCTGAAAATTCTGTACCCCATTATGTTCTACATTTCTCACATTCAAGAACATTATTGATGTAACGGGTTTTGTGCTGGAAGGAGTTGGTTACTTAGCTGTGCTAAGAATGATTTGACATATTCTTCATTGCTTCCATAATTCATACGGCAGTTACAAAAACAAATTGTCTGGGAATATCAATTTTTCCATACCAATTTACAGAATCGCTTTCTTTGCACCACTGTCAACACCAATTGTTTTTTACAGATTTATCTATGAGAACTGTGTCATCTCATGTTTCAAGAAAACTGACATCATACATCAAATAATGTGGGTTAAAAGAGAGCGATTAACAGAAATCATTTTATCACCAGTGGGTGCATTATTAAACTACAACAAATGTTTTATACAGTTTATATGCATAACAATACACGAAATGTCCCTCTTAGTTTTTTACAGTTCCCCAAACATTTCTAAGACAGAATAACATCTAAGGACAGAAAATTTCCATTCCTTTATCAGTTGTAATCTAGAGCATATGGGTGAGGAAAAAGAATTACTAGGATGATTCCATCTATGGATTACCTTATAGGGGATAGTTTAAGATCTTTTAACTAAAATTTTCTCTTGAGAAAAGAAGAGTACGAGGTGATATTTTTGGAATTAAAAGATTATCCATGGGTTTGAGTAGTGGGTTTAATTTTTACTTCTTTTTCTTCTGGGTGGGTGTGCAGGAATAGTTTGAAGGGCCAATTGACCCTTTGTTGTTCATATGTTATGTTAACTAAACTAATAAATCAGACTAGCATTCCACCATCTGATCACAAGTAACAACATAAATGATTATACTTTTTTTTGGAAGTCTGTACATCATCTGTCTTGACAGGGCATTGGTTCAATAAATTTGTTTCTACTGAAATGTTAAATAGAAACCTATAAATTATTTAAGTTTTAAAGAATTTTAAGGTGTATTACAACATACTCACTTATTATTAGCTATCTTTCGTAGACTGTCTGGACATCTACTTAACTTATCTAAGGTTGTGACTATGCTGGAGAAACTGGGTCTGTAGGAACGTTCATTTTGCCAGCAATCTAACATTAGTTGATGAAGAGCTTCTGAACAGTCCTGAAAGATATTTTCAAAAGTAACATGTAATGAAAAATTAAGTAGTTATAAATGCCATGCGCAACTTATGGATATACTTATATCTTCAGGTGAAAATGAAGTATTTAATCTACTTACTGATGAACATCTTGAATTAACAATGAAATTGTTTCATATTATTTAGGTACATTACAAGTGACAGTATTCTGTATTTTATCAAATACGCCTTCAGGCAACAATGAAGTGGCTATACTTTGTGTATGTGTGTCTGTGTATATCCAGTTGAAAATCCAATAATATTACTTATGTATATCTCCAATAGAAAATCAAGTGATGTTGCTTTTTCTTATGTATAGCTTCAGTTAAAAATCAGGTGATACCTATATACATCTTCACACAACAGTTAAGTGGCTGTACTTTATGGAAGTGACAATGATGAGATTTTACTTTAGCTACATAAATCTTCAATGACGATGAATCAGATTTATCTTACTGATGCGCATTTCTATTTAACAATCAGTAAATTTTGCATTAATTATATACATCTTAGCAACAATATAGTGGTTATATTTTCAAATATTAAAAATCAACATGCAACATTAAATTGTTGCACAATAAAATTAGCTTTATTAAAAACAGTGTACATCCCCGTAAAGACTGTGTTTCAGCAGTGCTATACACTGACAATTATTAAAGTATTTTTACTTTATTTTTTTATATTTATGCACATCTTCAAAAGAAAATAATGTGCTTTTATCTTACTTATCACAACTTAAAGTAGCAATGACGTAGCTTACCTTACAAATGTATGTTCTTTAGTAACAAAATGGAGACATTTAACCTTATTTTTATACATCTTAAATAGATTATGAAGTAGGTTTATGTTACTAATATCTGTAAGTAACAAGAAAATTATATTTTACTACAAGTGTGTGTAAGAAATAAGTATAAGAAGCATAAATGAAAATATATCTTTCAGTGCTACCAGTGACTTAAAAACAACAAGATTGTATTAGTAATTCAAAGCCCAACATGTGTTGTAAAGTATAAGCTTTAATCTATTATGGATCCTATGAGTTCTTTGTTATAAGTGAACATTGTTTTTGTAGTTTATCCAATATACTTTTCTTTACAATGAAACAACCATGGCATATACAAGTAGGGGGATTTTTCTCTACTATTAGTTTGAAAACCCTAAATACTAGGTTTTTGAAGTGGGACATTGTACACTATACTGTTTGAATGAAGTGCTGTAGGCTTCTTGAAGAAACTGATAAGTCACAGTATCCTCTAAACTATTATAAAAACAATTATGAAGATAGTTTTATTCATTATAACTTTGAAAGAACAGAATGTTTTATCAGAACTTCCATTAAGTTAACACGTCTTTAGTGAAAATCCCTTGTGTACTTCAGTGCCTTATTACTCTCATGATTAGTGTTGAGTTTTTAAGTCAATTAACTTAACATTTAATCAAGACACATCTCGAATGAGAAATAAATCTTATTTCTGAATTATATTTAAGACTGAAGTAATCTAAGGTAAGAAGGGTAAAATTCTCCCAGCTAAACATTCCTGGTTTGTTCGTGTTTATGACTTTAGTGTGAATGAGGCTTCTTGAGATTATTTAAAAGATTACTCACCAGTTTTACCAAAAAGCATAGTAAGACCCAAAAGAGGAAAACATTCTATAACCTGCAACTTGTATTGGGTCATGATACACAGGTACAAACTTCTTCAAGATTGTTGGTAATAAAGATAAAGAACACGTGTAAACTTGACTTTTAAACAGATTCTATATTCATTTATGCTTCTACAACAATTCAGCCAGACTTTCATTTATGATACTGAAGATTGTTGGTAATAAAGATAAAGAACACGTGTAAACTTGACTTTTAAACAGATTCTATATTCATTTATGCTTCTACAACAATTCAGCCAGACTTTCATTTATGATACTGAAGTAATTTCATAATGTTAATGATACACGTAATATTAATTTTCCAGAAATGTTTATAGCTTGAAGATAAATATTACAATAAATACTCACCATTGGTGCTGGAAGCCTGTATCCCTTTTCAATGCTCTTGATAACATCTTGGTTGGACCAGTTCCAGTATGGTCGTTCTCCATATGACATCACCTCCCAACAAACAATGCCAAAACTCCACACATCACTGGCTGATGTGAACTTTCGGAAAGCAATGGCTTCTGGGGCTGTCCATCTTACTGGAATTTTTCCTCCCTACATATATTAAAATTAGCTTTTTCTTGATGCATTCAATATTGAAGCCATTTTTGTTTTTAATATTTAAAAAAAGAATTTAAGGGGAGTTACAAAGAATAACTTTTATTTGTATATGATGAAAATTTCATTTAAATACCCTTTACTTCTGGCAGCTTTATCATTATAAAGTAAAAACAACCCACAATTTTTTCTATAAAAGGAACAAGCTACAGTTTCAGTATTCACTGAAGAAATAAAAAACTACTTAAACGTTTGGGATCAAAGCAAAGATTTGAGTTTTCAAGTGAAGGTGTAATGGTGAAATTTATGTGGACAATCTCTTGTGTTGCTGTTTTTAAGATAAGCAAAAATCTAGACTGTGGAACACAATGTTATTCATATACTTCTGGAAACTCTATAAGCAGCACTCCCTATCTCACTATACACAACAAAGTCAACATTCTTAAAGATTAGATTGTTTTCTTACTTACCCTATTTGTTTTGGCAACACCATCTCTCTATATCTATACACACCACAGACAGTAATTTTGCAGATAAGGTGATTATTTTCTTACTTACCCTGGTTGTGTAAGCTCCTTCAGCAGCACTCTCTATCTCTCTAGACAAACCAAAATCAGCAATTTTACAAACTAGACTGTTGTTCACCAATACATTCCTGGCTGCTAAGTCCTAAGGAAACATTTATATATTATTCTAAGTAATTCTTTTACTAAAACAAGTTATATCAAATTTGTATTATTTTTTCAAATAATTTCATAACCTACATATTACTAAAGAAAAAAATGAACAATTCCAATAATTTTCCTTTTTAATAAAATACTTTTTTTATAACTACTAAACAATTCATTTATAGGATAGCAGAGTTTATCATAAACTCTGTATTTGGTAATCTTTTATAAATCATTCAAGTATTTGTTACTAAACACAGTTTATTAAACATAACTATTATAGAAAATACAAAATTTAGTTGTATGTATATAAAGAAGTAATATCTAAAGCATGAATTGTGAAAAACACATTAATATTTGTTATATAGACATAGTTCATCACAGGTGTGTTGTGTCAAGAACACATTAATACTTATGTATACATAGATCATCACAGGTGTGTGCTGTCAAGAACACAACAATACTTATGTAGACATAGTTAATCTCACATATATACTGTTGAGTAACATATTAATACTTACCCTATGGATATAGTTCATCTCGGATAGATACTGCATTCCTGCTGCAATACCCCTCAGCATTCCAACTAGCTGGATAACTTGGAATTTTCCATCATTAGCCTGGTAGAATAATTGACTTATATATTTTAAAAGTATATCATGTGTAAGTTCTTTTTTAACAGTTCTTTATAGCAATAAAATCTTCTAAATAATATTAACTATACTTAGAGGATAACACATACAAATGGAAAAATCTTTTGGATATGATCAGTCTACAGAGACATTTTACGACTCATGAAACTTACTGTCAAACAGTGTATTGTTTAATGACCTCAAAATATTCTTTACAAAATTATGCTATATATTTTGCTGATTGACTAGTAAGTTAGAAACATCAGATTATTCTACATAAATGAACCACAGAGAAACATGGTTGTTAGCATTATCTTGCTAAATGGTAAACTATCGTGGATATTGTGGACAAACAAAACGGCATATCAAGCTAAGAGTCCAAGAAGTTATTTACTGAGCTAGATCCACCTAAAGAAGTTACACTGAGAAGCGTGTCAATAACTGAACAACTTATATGACCCATACAATAAACTTACCCTGAGAAATGTATCCAGAGACCCATTCCCCATATATTCTGTGATAATCATGACTGGGTAACTTTTTGTGACTACGCCTTGCAGGTAGATGACATTTGGATGATCAAACTGTCCCATGATGCTTGCTTCAGTTAAGAAATCCATGCGGGCTTTATCAGGTGACCCAGGCTTCAAAGTTTTAATGGCAACTGTTATTTCTGGCTGAGAGGGTACTTTGAGCTTTCCTTTGCATACATCCCCAAACTCTCCTGTGGCAGCCAGAAACTCTGTTATACTACTTATAATTTCAGTTTAACCAACAACTAAAAACTGTTATACATTTTATTAGCTTAATTAGTCAATGAAATCAGAAAAACTGATACATGTTTGGTAATGATAAAGGAAATAATAATGTAAATTTTCACCAATAAAAATAAGCAAATAACACCTTTGAATATGAAAAAAGAAAGCAAAAAGACCTTTTTATTACTACAGAGAAGATTTTGTATTTACTAGTCTTGTACGTTTCAGTAAAGACATGATCTACACAGAGTAATAAAGGAGATTAGGACCAAGTAAGTAAAATTTTGTAAACCTAATTTTAGAAGATCTCTAATTTCCATTAATTACAACAATCCTGTAATATACTCAATTTTGGTACTTCATCATTATAAATATGATTGAAAAATAAAAAAACATAACAATAAATAATTTCTATTTTTCTACAATCATATAATGACCACAACACATGAATGAAGAAATACATTTAGTCCTGAATAATTATTGTACTACTTTTTTACAGCTTCTGAAATTAAGTCTTATTTTATAATCTAAGAAATACATTTGCCTGAAGTCAAAAGTATAATATTTGCTGCCATCATTTTAATATCCAATCTTAGATCAACTGAAAAATCCAACATCAAAATCATTGTAAAGCATTGTTTAACTAAAAACCAAAAATATGTTCATTATTAAAGTAATTTAATGCATATAGTTTTATTGTCCATTACTATATTTCTTACTCAAGTATGTTGATTTTTATAACTCCAGAACAGTTTTGTTTATTCTTTATAATGGAAACTACAGTCATAAATAATATTTATCTATCTAAATGTTGTTACTTCCCCAAATAGTAGTTTATAAAAGGGTAAGAGAATCATTTACCTCCACAGTAAGCACTCGAACAATAAAATGGCACTTTCCACAGTATGAAATTCTATAATGATTTGAGAAACACCTGCATCCATAGTAAAATGTATCTCTTATTTTGATGGTTTTCTGTGATTTTGTGAAACATTTGAACCAAATTAAACACTTAAATGCAATAGTATTTCCTAGGATGATGTACAAAACATCTGTCCCCATATTAAACTCTTTTTCTACTCCACAGATTGCTCTTATACCAATGAGTGAAGATCACCTTTCATAATTATAAGAAGTAACTGCATCTTGATGTGACTTTTAAATCTCCTACAGTTGGTTTCTAGATATGTAGAAACTACTAATCTATCCTAATAATTGTTTCAGTGGCAATCTGTGAAAATTGATTTATATACTTTATTGTTTGGCCTACTAATATACTCTACATAGTAATGCACAAAACCCTCACCTCCTCCAATGATAGCTTCTATAGTGATGTGAGAAGCATCTATCTCTTTAGCAAATTCTCTAACTGCCTGGTTGGGATCTTCATAAGTATGTGGATCTATGTAACTTCTTGGACCCCCACAATGGGTAAAAAGGAGAGTAGTCACTATGAAAAGTAGAGAGAGAGTTATTGAAATTATCATATAACTAAAGAGGTTCATTAACATAAGCAGTAAATTTTTACACAAATTATACATTGTAGTTGTAAACATTTTAGTGATCAAATATGTCTCAATGACCTTTTAACTAATATGACTAATATTTTACTATTTTCAGTTGATTGATGATTATCACTCTTGTGATTTTTGTACATTAACATTTCTACACATGTTATGTCAAACACTACTTTACTTTGTGATTGTAAACAATTATATTATTCTAGCCGCAAGCTTAGCTGTGAAGAAAAAAGCCAGAGTTAAGAGAAGAAGATACTTACTTCCGGCAGTAGGAACGATTGGAGGATGTTCTAAACCCGGAACTACTGTCAAAGGAAGGAAAGCATGTTCTATCAGCAGCCATTAATAGAAAAGCGTCAGTTTGAAAGAGCTCAAGAAAAAGAGTTTTCACAAGCAACCCTACTGACCTTTCACCTGTGTGAGTGATGTTGATGATAAATTTTATTCTAAGAATCTTGGTTTATGACAATTAGGTGACTAAACTTGACTGTTAAGAATTTGGATGTTTAAACTTGAATTTACAACATTGGTTTAAAGACAAATCTTTAATGTCCAACCTTACACTAAGTTTGTTACAACCCTCATGTTTTATATATATGTGCATTAGTCTACCCTTCACCAATACCAATAAGTCACAATTTAACAGTCCTAACCACCACCATTAGGATAAGCAACAGCCTTTCAACTTAGTGCTATAAGAATCACTTTATTTAGTATTCATTATATATATACTTTATTCTTATAGGACATATAATTTAAGGTTGTTCAAAGTACACTTAGAACAATACAAACAACATTAGTAAATATACTTTTTAACTACTGTTTAAACATAATTGAAAATTTATTTTTTTAAGTTGAAACAGGCCTCCCAGAGAGCTATTCCAAAAATAAAGTTTATTTTATGGGTTCTTTTTCCTAAATATATTGAGTAAAATATATATAAGTAACTTATATTTGATTAATAATAAATGATAATTTCTATATCCATCTGTAAAGGTTCCATGAATAAATCCATTATTTGGTGTGTGATAATAGAAATTACGATTACAAGTTTTGATAATGCTGATAAAGAGGTCTGAATTATTAGTCCACATAAAAAATTCTGCAAATTTGTTGTGTTTCCATGGTTCTCTATTCGATACTTATAATAATATCAAGACCACAGTATTAAATATTTTGTGACAAAGCTTTTAAAAATATAATTTTACCTTTAAGTTTATAGATTGTTTGGGCAAAAATAATAGAAATAAAGGATAAGAACAAAAAAATTGTTTTTATAAGTTTTAAAGGTTTTTACTGGGAGGCCTGTATAAATCTCAAAGAAGGAAAAAATAAACATTTGGTCCTTACATTTCTTACCCTCCCCAGTACCATAATCAAGAGTGTCACAATCACTTGGCTGTTTTTTGTTATAGTCATCAGAACTTCTGTAAAAAAATAGTTTATCAAAATCAGTAAAAGTTTAGAGTAAGTTAAATAAATATCTTTAAAAATATCAAGCTGTCATCTTCTAGGCTAAAGTTAAAAAAAAAGAAAAACTCCTAAACATGTTTCCTAAATAAAAAATGAAGATAATGAAGTAGATAAACAAAGAAAGAAAAATATATTTACATTTGTTTTACATTTAATAATAATAAACAAAGAAAATATATATTTACATTTGTTTTACATTTTAATAATAATAAAGAAACAAAGAAAAATATATTTACATTTGTTTTACATTTAACAATAATAAACAAAGAAAATATATATTTACATTTGTTTTACATTTTAATACTAATATTATTCTTTAGAAGTAAATGAAATAATTGTAATGGAATTTCATGGCCTTGTCTTTCATTCCTAACACTGTATGATTATTTTCTTGTACATCAGTAAAAATGTTTCTTTGCTTTGTTTTCCAGGTGTCTCTCATGTTGGAATAAATTTTATAATTTAACATATAAAGATCATATCTTTTAATGTTTACAACCAAGATAACGGAAATATATCAGCTTTTTAACATATTTGTGTATTAAAATGACTAATAACACTACCTGTTATAAAACACAAATTACCTTCTAATATATAAGGTAATAATGAAGGCTAACACTTTGTACAAAAAAATAATTATGTAGAAAACTAATTTCTAATATGCAATCACCTGGTGATAATTTATATATATATAATTATATAAATACCTTCTAATGTACAAGACAATCATAACAACTATCACCACAACCAAGACAACCACAGCAACAGTTGCTCCAGCTATGATGCGCACCTGCACTTGATCTTCTTCTTCTTCTACATAAGCTGATGGTTAGAAAATATACATAACTAATTAAGGAAGTTCATATCATACAATCATATAGTAGTTAGTGTTGTCGTATTTTTTCTTTAAATAAAATACAATTTATTCCTATAATGTATAACACAGGTTCTGGTTGAAACATTACTCCTGTTAAGGTGTGATGTAGAACAAAGCATATGACTAATGCTGGGATTACATCTAAAGCTTTTTATTCTTAACTGGCTGAAAACAGATTATTATTGATCATTTTTAAGTACTTAATTTCACACTTCTTACCAAAAGTGGGAACATTCTGTCCCTACAAATCAATGAAGTGAAACTTAATATTGTAAAACAAGAACAGTACAGAAATCCATAAGGCCATTCTTGATACTAATCTTACATAACAACATTGCATTAATGCTTGATTTCATTACTTTATACCTACAGTCTCACATAAATGTAATATTTTGCTTTGTTAATTATATATGTAAAGTTTCACAAGCCTATGTGTTGCAATTAATAAAGTTATATTTACTATGTTAACTTACTTCTTAGAATTACACAATTACTGTGACTGTGAAATAGCAACTGAGTCTTGTTTTAAACTGCATAGTTTGTTGAACATTTGAATGTTAAGTGAATACAAAATAGCATGATGTTGAAAGTTTTGAGTATAAACTTAAACAAACATAACCATACCTGTACTATCAACTAGTTGACCAGTAGTTGTATAAATAGGCTTGCTGTACTCTCCCCAGCCATGGGTAGTTTTAGCTCTGACCTATACAAATAAGTGTTAGATAAAACTTACATAAAATAGCAAAAACTGATGTAACACAGCACAAGATGGATAAGAATGTAAAGTACAACTTTAAAACTGTCAGTGTTATAAACACATAAGACATAAAACTAACAAAAAAAAGAAAGTAAAAGAAAGAGCAATTTAAGTACAAACAATATGTTCCAGCTTACTTAAAACTATAATTTTCAAGATTAACACAGGAAAGTATTTAAAGCATTCACATCTATTTCATATTTATATTTGAGCTATTGTTAGTACTATTTACTGAACTAGCTGTTACACAAAGTACATTTTTGTAACATATCCTAAAATTAAAGCTTAAAAAACATTGCTGCAATTATGTTTAGCATAATAGGATGAGCAATACCTTATAATAAATTTAAACAAATCTATGACATGGTTTGAAAGTGCAAATAAAACTTTACAAGTTATGATAATTCTAAATGAACTACAAGCAACATCAATGAAATATATAAGAATTAGAGAACGAAACAACTGATGACCACAAAATTGAACCTGAAACCACACACCTGAAAGCCATACTCAGTCTTGTAAGTCAATCCAGTCAATGAAGACTCTGGTTTCTTCGTTAAGACGGAAGATGAGTTACTCTGTTGTCCACGTAGGAAGTAGCGAACTTCATAAATCTCTGTCTGAATGTATGGATCCTCTGGGGGATCCCAGGCAAGGACAACAACTGCACTTTTCACAGATAGCACTCTGAAGTTATTAACTGACGAGGATGATTTGATAGACACGTGGTAGACTGTGTAAATGAGAAAAACAAGTATTAATGTATAAAACTTCCAGTTACCCTGGGACATGCAAAACAATAAAAAAGAAGAGTTAATAGATTAAATCTCATAGTTACCTCTCAACAAACCATGACAGGGGTAAAACCATATAAACAAAAAGACAATAGTCTAAATCTCACAGTTATCCCCTGTGTGCCTTGAAATAGGAAAATGTAAAAAAATGTACTGAACATAGTTCTAGAGGCCAACTTGCAAAATCTAATGCAACTTTGGGACAAATGTTACATCAAACAACATGTATGTCAAAAACACATAACATACTTCCATTTTGAGTATAGAATACTACATTTACAACACAACATCTCTAACACACCTCTAAAACATGAGGTACTGCATCTAATATACCACTACACTAGTACACTGATTATTACATATAACACACATGTAATGCATGAATTACTACATCTAATACATCACTAGTACACTGGTTATTACAAATAACACACCTGAAAGGCATGAGTTAATGCATTTTATACAGCACTAGTATACTGGTTACTGCAGATAACATACCTGTGAAGCATTAATGGGTCCAGCTTACATGTGGAGTGCAAGTTAATACAAGATAAATACAAAAAAATGGGAATTTAAAATTCTAGGTAACAGCATGGAGCAAAAATAGGGGTTTGTAGTGTCAATAACTAATGTCTACAGTATCCCCAGCCTTGTTTTCTTACTTATTTGTAATCCCTATTTGCAGTTTTTAAATTCACGATTTTTTATTTATCTTGTCTGCTGGCTTTTTTTATGTTCAACTATGGGTAAAGGATTACTTGATATGGTAGCTAAATTTATACATTATAATGATAATAAACATGGCTAGTAGCTAGCTGATACGGTTCATAATGATTTACTGTAGCTATTGGCTATTTGATCACAATAGTTTGAGATGTAAAATGTTAAGCTGCAGCTGGAGATTGTCATGGATATTTGTTGGAGAATATAGTGCGCATTTATAGTTCCTGTGTAACTAAATTTCTATACATTATACATAATGCATAGCAATGGGCAAATTGCTATATACTTAGACTAAGACACAACCTCCACCAAGCTTGTATAAAATTTTCTCAGTAGAGAAGGAACCTTTTCAAATAAAACACATACGTCTCGAACATCACTTTAAATAAATCTTTGTGTCTTTTAAAGTAATTATGCTACAAATGTGTGTATCAAAATTTAATATTATGTGTACTAATTTTTTTTTTACTCCTTCACTTCATACATAATATAGGGGTTTGCTCCCTAACAACACCAGTTGTATAGGGTACAAAGTATTGAGTATGTACATGTTACAGTCATCTAATGTTCATCTATTATTGGCTGATAATTTCTGTACTTAAGCTTTTTAAGAGAACGACAGATGTTTGTAAGAAAGCTAACTTCAAGGGGCAATGATAACGTCGTTTACACTAGAAGTACGGTATTTTTTAGTTAATGTAAAATATAGAAGAAATAAATTGGCTTTTCAATACCCCTACGATCCTATTTAGTATTCTACAAAAGGTTTGGAACAAATATACCAAGCCGTTTTTGTTATAGGCTGGAAAGAGAATAATAACAATAAGAATAATTACAAACGGCATTTTTGAGCAGATTTTCTTTTCCTTGCAAGTCTAACATGCCTAATTTTTGTGCATTTTCATATATGTACAGTCTTGGCAGTCAATAGTAAAGGTTTTAAAGTGCTGTTTGAACTGAATATTTACTGTTTAACTTTAAGGTGCATTTGCCTGTACGTTGTATCACGGTTTTTTACATTTCCTTGCGATCTCTATCAGTATAATAATATCTAACACAAAGTAGACCAGAGACAACAGTGCCTAACACTTTTAGGGCACAAATTACTTATCCAATACATTTCTATAACACAATTAGTCAATGTCCTACAAGTCTCACTGCTAACGAAAGATAATACTGTTTATTGATTTTGTTTTGTTTTTTACAGTATCAATCAAATCAAAGTTATTCTATCTATAAGTTATAGCAGGGGCAAGAACGTTGAAATGTTCCAATTTTTGTCCTAGCACTAACCTGAACAATGTTTTTACAAACTAGTTTTTTAGTGGTATTTGTGTCATCAGTGTAAAAATTTGCATTTTTTCATCTGCTCTGACAAAAATTATTTTATATTATTATAAACATTAATCGTGTTTCTGTAGATTTTTATAATATAAGCAGAACAAGCTGTTTTTTTTAGAAACGTATTATTGACTGTTACTAAGTGTTAGGCCATATCAAACTTTGATGAAGTTCAAGCATACATTAACAGATATACAGAAAGTCTTTTGTTTACTATTCTAAAGCACTGTGATATCAAACAAAGCTGATTATGGATGTATATGGTACAAATACATAATATGGTACCTATATTTTTAGCATGGAAGCCATAAGGTATATATTGACTATAAAGTCACATACAAAAACAGAACAAATTTATTAGTTGGTAAATGAAAACTTGCAAGATTCTTGATCCAAAAGCTAAACGAATATGGTATTTAAAGATATTTGAATACTAATCCCTACTAACAATACCTACCTGAAGCAGCTGTTGTTACTGTTCTTTCAACAAACTGGCTTTCACTATAGCTAGACACGCCGTTTTCAGCATATACTTGAAACCGGTATGTTGTAACAGGGTTTAGACCAGATATTGTGACTTTAGTTTCACTAAAACCCATTTGAGAAGGGACATATGATACGGCATGCCCACATACGTCACAAGTCAACCGATAAGTGGTGTCATTTCGGCCTCCAGATGATCTGGGTGGCTGCCAGGCTAGAATGACTGTTGATTGGTCAACAAAGCTCACCGAAAGATTCTGAGGAACTGATGGGGGTTCTGAGGGAGACAAGACTCATATGTTTGATATAAGTTTTAATTAGAAAAAAAAAAAAAAAAAAAAACTAAGACATGATCTATTACACAAGTATTTAACAAAACTTAACGGCAGGTGTTACGTATTAGAATTTCAAATGGTCTGAAATGGAGTTAACTGATAATTTAAATTTAGTAGTTAAAATGTACTTTGGATTTAGCAGTTAAGTAAAACCCGATATTCGCTTAACGGGGATCTAGCTAGCTTTGTCCTTCGTTATTCACCAGCCACACACGCTGAGTTTTCCACGATGAAGTTATATAATGTTTTCGTGAAAGTACTAATGTCCGATGAGAATCCACTGAAGTTAAATTATTTGTAATGATCGGACTTTGTAAATGCTCCTAGTCAAATATCTTAAGTTTTACGATTAATAAGCGTTATGATAATCACAGTTATAGCTTCCGAAGTTTACAGCACATAGGTTATATTTATAGGGGTGTGGAGAGTTTCTCGAAATTTCAGTTTTACTTAACAATACTGACGTTAACACAAACGCTTACGTACACACATATATTGTTGATTCGTACAGACGAGAATCTTCTACAACTTTAGAGAATAGGCGGGAGTTTCGCAATATGTATTAAACACTATAAGCTATGCATATTTCTATATATAAACTTAATCTAAACAAACGCTCATATTAAAATAAATATATAATAACAAATCTGTCACACAAGTTATATTGTCATCACTTTCATAATAGTTTATCCAATATACAAAATGTTATACGAAGCTTGAGAAACAAACAAGAATACCAAATTCAACATAGCCTTAAACATATTAACTCTAGTATGTAGCGAAAATGAGCAAAATACGTTTTACTATCATATCATAATAATCAAAGCCAAGTGTCAGTCGGTCACGCTCGAATTTCGTGTGTTACGTGAGTCCAATTCCACTTTTTCTCTTATAATACTTCCTCTTTCCATTGCCTATTCCATTTTAGTTTAATTCAATCGCTAACATAAGCTTGTCAAGGAGGGAGTTTTTATACCAGGGATTTGTTTAGCATAGAGTGAAGTTAATTCGCCATTTGTTAAAAAAAATAAGGTTTAAACGACGATCGAGTATTTTTTAATAATAAATGTCGTGTCTGTGGGTCTTTGTGTGTGTGACCGCCTTAGCTCCAAGAGGAAAGAACCAAGAAACCTGAAATTTTGCAAACATACAAAGTGGACCCTGAGGATGTGCACCTGGGTATTATTACTTATCCAAGTGCGTGGGCATCTTTTTATGAGGCAAGCTAGCGAAAAACACATAGAAAAGAAGTGATTCCTTATATTACAAATAGAAATTACAGAAAGACAGACAAACACGCGTGTGCGTGCGCGCATGCGGCCCGTAAGAGGATGTGTATGTGTGACCGCCATAGCTACAAGAGGAAAGAACCTAGAAACCTGAAATTTTGCACCCATACTAAGTGAACCCTGAAGGTGTGCACCTGGATATTACTTATATTGTCCACATGCGTGCGCATGTTTTTAATGAGGCAAGCTAGCGAAAAACTACATAGAAAAGAAGTGGTTCCTTATATTACAACTTCTAATATATATAAAAGCCAGTGAGTTTTAGTAATAATGCGTTCCAACAAGGATTTTATGTCATGTTTCTTAGGAAAAAAAGTATACAGGTTATACTTTTGTGCTATAATGGGTTCAGAATACACATACTATCAACCTAATAATCCGTGCGAAGCCGGGTACTTTCGCTAGTTTACAATAAATACGGTTTTAAGAGAAGTACTGCAATAATGCAATTGATGTGATAAGAAAATAATGAATGTCTGTTTATGGGCGGCAAAGTTGCAAATGCATATTGGAGGATTCAAGTTTGATAGGCTTAGGTTTTCCGTCATTTTTGACGGGTTTCTAAGAATGACCAATTTCAAAAAAACTAACCTTCGATCATACCGAAGTTTCTGAATTAAGGATATGAGCAGTGTTATTTAATTACTACATGCAAAACACTACTCTGTGAAATTCAGTTTGGGAATGATATTTCTATCTACAAATTGATCTCTAATAAAAGTATGTTATTTACACCTATGCCAGAAAGCTTGTCTACTACTTATCTTAATAGAACTATAGAATTTTCCCAATCCCCATCTAATTAAATATTTCAAACATCCTTAACTCTCTATTAGACACGTGGCACTACCGTGTTCTCCCAGTTTTTTAAATATGTTGATCTCCCTTACTCCCTATTAAACATGTAAGACTATCTCATCTCTAGTATTTAAAAATGAAAGATTTCATCAATAAATTGTCACTTGAATATTTTTGTAAAAATTATTGAACACTATTGTCAATGTTGACTAGGTCAACTAGGTTGACTCAAGGTAAATCAAACTTGATAAATGGCTGTTAATTTTTCTTTAGTGAAATATAAATAAGTTTCAAAACGTACGAGAGCACGGGGCATCTTTCAAGTCCGTGGAAGCTCTGTAATATCTTTCGTCACATGCACATTCGATCGAACCTTTATAGAGGGCAGAGCTGTGTAGAGGGCAGGAGGTACACAGGCTGTTTCCAACTGAGGATTTGTACGTTCCAATAGTACAAACTGTAAGAAGAGAAAACAGTTCTTTAAAAACTAATGAAGTCGATCACGGTTACCAACATTTGATTTTTTGAAATTATATCAATGATATATCTATACATATATATGTTGCTTTTGTTTGGTTGTTGCGGATATTCGCGAAAAGCTACACAAGGGCTATCTGCGCTAGCCGTCCATAATTTCGAACTAATAGACTAGAGGGAATGCAGCTAATCAATAGCACCAGCTTTTGAGCTACTATAATCGACAAGTGCGATTTGACCGTCACTCTTATAATGCACTATCGGTCCCATAATGCAGAGCGTGAGTTTGCCCGTTTCCTTAGCTATGGTTTTGTTGTACAGTGGGAATAGCACCTTGCCGAAATATATTGCATTTGGATGTCTGAGAAGCTCTTTTAATAAGAGACAATACATTGTAATTATATTAAAAAGAGTTATTTTTAGATAAAAAGTACAGACAAATACGTACAAAAATTCGGTTATAAAAAATCTATAAGTTGATACTTTAAAGAGGCCTACTCAAGCAATATGAATGAACATTAAAATGCTAATAATATATATATATATATGTGTATTATATCAAATTTTCATGGAAAGGCAGCTGCAGACGGCGCTGTTAACTGAACTGAGGAGATTATTTTCATTAAATCAGTTGGATCCTTATCAGTTCTTTACTTGGAAAGCAGTTATATCTTTCTTTCAACTGTTTGTCTTAAATATTAGGTCGTCAAGGAATTAATGTCGCGTTTTGGAAAACTTTCATTAACCACCCCCCAAAAGGCGTACATCACGTATAATAGTTAAACGAACCGCCTAAACCTCACGTTAGTACAGCCTATATAATGTATAAAGTTTAATATACTTTAATCCTTATAGTGATGACACATAACGAGACACAAATTCGGCATGTAATACTGTTTAAATACAAGAAGGGAAATGTTTTGAACGTTCGTAAGTGTCAACGATGGTTCAGAAAATTTCGTTCAGGTGACTTTAGCCATAAAAACAGTGATGGCAGGGGCCGACATGTTGGAATTGATATTGATGCTCTGAAGACGCTTGTTAAGTCTAACCCAAGAAAATACACTCGTGAAATGGCGTTGAAATTGCAT
>NW_013666503.1:215965-217950 GCF_000517525.1 Limulus polyphemus
GGTAGGACATCAAAGGAGTAATTCATTTCGAACTCCTCAATCCACAGCGAACTGTCAATTCAGAGATCTATAGTCAACAACTGGAACGTTTAAATCAAACTCTTCGTCAGAAACGCCCTTCACTCGTCAATTGGAAAGTTGTTCTTCACCACGACAATGCAGGTCCACATGTGGCACATTTGACGCAACACCAGACTATAGAGTTCGGTTGGTAAGTTCTCCCCTACCCACCATATTCTCCAGATATGGCACCATCAGAGTATCATCTTTTTCGTTTGCTGCAACACCAGCTTAATGGGAAAACGTATGCAAATGTGGAACGTGTTAAAGAGGAAATAGACATGTTTTTTGCTTCAAAACCAAGTGATTTCTTTAATCAAGGCATTTACAACCTTATTTAAAGATGGAAAAGCATCATCGATAAGAATGGAGACTATTTCATTTAATAAATGTTTTGTTTAGATATATAAGTTGTTCGGATTTTTTCATCTAAAAAGCGACATTAATGTCTTGACGACCTAATATAGAAGATTAACTGGGATTTTGATCGTTGACTTACTTTTATCAAAACAAAACCCAAGGGACATTTAATGTTTCATAGTTTAGTTGAATCTTGTCATCAAATTTCATTTCATTTTGATTAAACAATTTTTGATCTAAGACCACTGTACTTATAGATAAAACAATTTTCGATAAGTCAAGCTTAAAAAGAAATAACCTGTCTTCGTTCTTAACATGATGGATACAATTAATGTTATCCTGTCTAATCTTACAACATTATTGGAGAAATTTCAGGTTCAGTGTTTTCTTTCCAACGTATTTAAGAGCTTGTCAAAGGAGAGAGAGGGGAGTGGTTAATGATGTTGTTTAACACCTTCAATTATTTTGTAACTGTGCAAGTCTGCTCATAAATTTCTTCCCTTCCGGAAATTCCTTTAGCTGGGCAAAAACTACAGACATCTAGAAAGCAGCATTTAATTTGTTTGTTTGTTTCTTGTTAAACACAAAGTTACACAGTGGGTTATCTGTGCTCTGTCCACCGCGGATATCGAAACTCGGTTTCTAGCGTTATAAAACCTCAGATTTACCGCTTGGCCACTGGGAGGCGTAATAATTACTAATAATAATCTTGTATTCGCTTTATATTCAATTTGGATTTATTTAGCAAATTTCAAAACGAATGCTAAATTTGAAACTGAATGGACCACAAAATTTCTCAATTAAATGATGAACTGAAAAGACTAATGTAAGCGACGCAGAATTAAACTATAAATAAATAATCATAAAATCCTGGTCAAGGTTTTTCCATGTTTTTATTTACTGTATAAGTGACTTACAAGTAAAAACAAAAAACATGTAATTCATTATTAGAAAAAACCTCTTAACGTTTGCCTCGTCCACAAGTTTGGCTCTATTTTTTAATGTTTGTTCTATATTGCGCGTTTCTAAAAAAGGTTTTATATTTTGTATGTTTATTTGTTGAAATCATTGGAGAGGTTTCGTGAGACTTGGAAGTAAATAAGAAACACTATGGAAACTTAAACAGCCTTTGATTTCGTAGAACACATGCAACTTCTTTTTTTTTAAGCTAAAAACGATATAAAAATATGCGAACATTTTTTTAAGGGAGACCTTGACGGAGCAATGTTTTTGTATTAGTCAAATTTACCCTGATTTACTCTGTCGGTGGGATTAAATTTTTAAAGAAACAAAGATCTATTTATTATCTAGGGACTCAGTTCTAGATATGAGGAGGGTTTATACGTGAAGATGGAAAATGTTTAGCAGAGTGAACGTGATCACTGTCATAATTTTTCAAGAAAGATTATCGAGGGTTAATCGCACTTTATAAGAACGATGTTTTAAGTCTCGTACTGCCCTTGAAACTACTTCCTCTATTGTTAATCGCACTTTATAAGAACGATGTTTTAAGTCTCGTACTGCCCTTGAAACTACTTCCTCTATTGTTAATCCCACTTTATAAG
>NW_013666503.1:217997-225018 GCF_000517525.1 Limulus polyphemus
TAATCGCACTTTATAAGAACGATGTTTTAAGTCTCGTACTGCCCTTGAAACTACGTCCTCTATTGTTAATCGTGCTCAATCTGATGGCTATGATTACACACTAAAGCCGACACCGCAATCTTCATTGTAACAAGCTTCTGCGAGGGACTTCGAGATCAATCTTAGACCACACATCTTGTCAGACTTTCTACAGACACTCCAGTGTAGGTGGACGCCTGCTTCCAAGACAACAGGATAAAGGACAGTTATCCTTTGGAACTGTAACAAGGAACCTTAATAATATTCTTTCGAAATAGACTATTGTGATTCCTGTTTCTACAGCCATCTTTCTCATGAAAAGTCTGTTGTTTTCGAGTTGTTGCTGAAGATTTTTTTCATCTTCAAATCCTAATTTTCATCATGTTAATAGTACTAGGAGATACGATAGGTGCTATAATAATGGTATTTTGGGTTATATTTATTAATCATAGCTTTATTGTTAAACCCATTTCTATGCGAGTTTTTGTACTTCCACGCAAAAAATTGAAGCTCCAGATTTTGAAATTTTGCCTTATGCATCTCTTTATACGAATATCTTTCCTCGAAAAGGGTGATAATATATTCACCAACTATGAGTTACTCGTGGTTGAATGGTTGGGGAATTGCCGTGAACCAAATATATCGACGCCCGTAGTGATTCCTCCCGAATTAGCGCATACTAATCGTTCTTTTAAAGTATGATTAACCATCTGTATCTTGATCTAGTAGCTCTATTAAATTTGCATATAAAAATCTTTCGACATTGAATTTTATAACTCAAATGCGAAATAGACTATCGGTGAATTCCAAGCTCTCTTGTTCGGCTAACAGTAAATTAACAATCACCGCAATTCCTGACAACTTATCTGAAAATATAAGCTATGAAAATATTTCCTGAGTTGTTTTTCGTAATAAACTGTGTTTCCAGAACCGTTGCTAACAAGTCACTTACTTAAAAAAAAAAAAAAAAAGATTAAAGATCAAACGTCCGAGTATCAGCAATTCCGTTCTTAAGTAAAACAATCTAGACAATACCTGGAGATTTTCAAAAAGCTGGATAATCTCTTTGAAGTAGAAGCAAAATATTTCCAACAGAAGTAAAATAATATATTAGAGCCTAAGAAAATCTTGAAATAAAGTTCGGTCGAAAGCACGCCGGTGTATACACAGTACGGTTCATCTTTCACGAAATCCGATATGATTGATTTTGCTTTGAAAGATGGGCTAGACTTAGACATCCCTCCCCCCATTTATCACCCCTCGGTTTCCTGAGGTTACAGTACTGTATAAAGTCTGACAGTTAATGATAGGAAAAGCCAAGATTGCTACTTGCAAATCCAGTGTTTCTTGAAGATTTGTAACTTTCTTGTAACAATTGATTTTTTGCAAAGAAATACAAAGAAACTTGAATTATTTTAAATATTTTAAGCATATTGGAGTTTTACGATAAATAATGGATTATGGAGTTTAGAAACTGGAATACATTGAGCAAAAAAAAAAAAAACCCAGTCAGGTGTCTATATATATAAAAAGAAGAACGATAATTATGTTTCATTTCTCTTTCTTTTTTGTGAAACAGAACCCTCTGGTGAGTATGTTTAGAACTAACTTATGTTCACATAAATTTGCGCAAGAAATTCATTATGTATGTTAGTTTTTTTTTTCTTTAATAATAACTAAATAGTTCTTGTGAATTATCAGGACAACAGTTCCGCATTAGTTTTATTTCAAAGGTATACATATACTTCGGTCAAGTATTTGCCCTGGTGCTTAGTTTTAGAAGTTTATTTTAACTTCTTGTACAAAGTGATAGGACTAGAATTTTCGATGTTTGCGGCAGCAGTAATTAAAAAAAAAAAAAAAAACATAACTAATGACATCCATGCTGGTTTCTCAATAACTGTATGCTGGTAGCTATGAACGATTTGTGTCGGTATTCTTCAGGATTTGGGGGGAAATGGATTATAATCAAGATTAAACCCTATTTATACTAAATTTGATACGGTGGTCTTCTTACACGAATTTAAAGAAATAGACCACGACCCTTCAAATTACATTCTACGAAGGTTTCAAGGTCTAACCAGTTAAAAAGATCAAATATTCCGGTATGTTATACCACATAAAACCTGTCATTAAGCAAGTGTGATAGGGGGTGTTAATGGCATTCTAAATGGAACTGTCTCGACAGCAAAGAGATGTGCGGGAAGGGAAGAGCTGTTCACTGACACTGGGGAAGGTTTGTGGAACCTTGCTCAACCACTCAACTTCTGTCATCGACCGGCCCTTGCCGAAAACATGTGAAAAACCGGTTTATATCTTACCTTGCTGCCTTTGTCTAGAAGCTACTAAAGTGTACAGAAAACTATAGACAGGCACATTTTACTTTCTAGCTCAACTGTTTAATTAGCAAGTTAAAATGCAAAGATATACATAACATAATTTTTCAAATCTAGCTTTGATTCTTTGTTCTGTTACACTTTTAGAACCGAATTAATTGTATTCGTAATAATATGATACATATATATATATCAACCCTCAGAAACAATTATGCACAGCTTCAATCTAAACTACACAATAACTACTTAAAATCTAACTTTAAAAAGGTGTTTCAATAAAACTTAAAGTGTAACACACTACTATTACTGGTATAAAGCGACTGTAAAACGTCAAACTGAAGAAATGTTCGAATAAATTAAAGACAGTAACATGAAAACATATTAGCTCACATTTTGTATTTTAACTTACCGAAAGGTAAAGAAAATGAAACTGACAAGTTGAATATCCTCTCATTTTTTTCGGAATGAAAGAATACAAAGGCATATATATATGTGTGTGTGTGTGAATATATATATATATATTTTTTATATATATATATAACTTTATATATATATATATGTGTGTATATATGTATATATGTGTGTGTGTATATATATATATATATATATGTGTATATATGTATATATGTGTGTGTATATGTATATATACACAACGAATGTACAAACTAAAAGCTTACTCTATTTCTTTTTTAACAAAACTTTTTAACTAAAGGAAACTTGTACGAATTGAGTTTTGTCGGAGAAAGAATTATACTGAGAGTAACAAACGCTAAGGAAGAGTTTATACGAGCTAAAATGTAGCCCCTCAGTGGCACAGCGGTATGTCTGCGGACTTACAACGCTAGAATCCGGGTTTCGATACCCGTGGTGGGCAGAGCACAGATAGTCCATTGTGTAGCTTTGTGCTTAATTACAAACAAACAAGCTTAAATGTAACGCTATCAAAGTAACTGCACAGTTTCAAATCTGACTAGAAAAGAAAGTTAGACATTAAAGAGAAATGCCTAAAGGTAAGTTCGTATAAACCGCAGTCTGATGCTATAAAGCGTAAAGTTAGAAATTTTACAAGGAATGAAAGTCAGACTCAGAGTAATGCTGAAGAAATGCTTGGGCAAGTTAATCTGGCGTTTCAAAAATGTTCGTACAAACTAAAATTCAACAAAACTTTACAACAACAAAACAACTTTACAAACAATCTGAAACGTGTTTATGAAGAAATGCTTATAGAGACAGAACTTTATGGCCAGTATCCTGTTTGTATAAAATAAAAACTAAAGAAAGCTAGATTTGTTTGTCTAGCGCTACTAAAATGATTATGCAAACGAAATTTCTTGATCAAGCGATTACACAAACACAAATGCCTATCGTTGTGAAGAAACGTATATACACTGAAGATGACCTCAATAAAGAATTGTTTATCGTTCTTAGTGAGATTGCAGAAATAAGCTTTTAATACTTTTTTGCAACCTAACATCTAACACTAAAGAAACATTGAACGATGGTGCTTGAGAAAACAACTACTAAAGTGAACATTACGAGATGTTTTTTCTTTGTATAAAGTGCTTATGCACATTAAATAACGCTATTAGTATGAACGTTTACAAACTAAAAACCTGCATTGTGATATTGCGTGCCGTTAGTGCAAATCGATACAACTTAACAGAGATGACATTTAGATAATAGTCAGGTCAACTTAATCAATTGGCGATTTTTGTATCGAACGTGTCGAGCTCAAACTGACCTACAAACAAAAACAGGTGCAGGCACAGATTAGCAAAACCAATGTAAGAAAAAGAGAAATGTTTGGTCAACGTTTCGGCGATGTTAATTATTTCTGTGTATTTTCAAAGGTAGAAAGTAGTCTGGCAACTTTTACCTGTACTTCAATTAATAAGTTTTTTTTTATTGTAATGGTTTAGATGTACTCACTCTTGGTGTTTCTCCACTTCAGTATGGCCTTTACGTATAGCCGAATACGATTGGTTTTTGATCACAGACGCAAACAGTTATGCATTATTTAGTACCTCATTAAGTTATCAATATATTGGTGACGTAAGAGAAGGTTGGGTAGTATATGGTTGTAGTTAAAATACAGCAGTGCCATGACATACATCTAATTATTGGATCTTGACAGTCGTAAGATTAGATATTAATTCGTCTTAGTAAGGTTGTCTTAGTCATCACATAATAATATTATATCATTGTTAGAGCAGGTTAGTTAATTCGTCGTGATAGAAACAATGACCGATTCCGCGATAACAAGGTAGTGATAAAATGATTGGTCCATAAAAATATTGTGATACTACGTCACCAAACGGTAACAAAACAAGAGATCTCTCAGTACCAACGTCACTGTTCAACACAATATTTGGTAGTAACATATTTCAACGCACACAGCTTGATAAAATATCGCAGTTAAATGAAGATAAAAACATGTATTTTAACCGTCATATTACTAGTTAATATTTGTATCTTACGAACCGAACAGCAAGAAAATTGAAGGAAAAGTATTTACTATATAACTTCAAGAAACATAACTGTCACAGCAAACGATATGCTTAAATGTTCCCTTAAAAAACATATAACAGATGAGGTTCCGCTGAAACTATTTCCGAGGAGAAAGGTAAGTAGCTTAAAACATTTTAAACCTTCACTATGAAATAACAGGTTACTGTATATTAGAATTGCATCAAAGAATATCGACTTTCTGTTGCTGTAATAAATCTGTAAGATCATGCATTGAATGGCAGAGAGATAACTCTTAATTTTAATTCACATATCAGCTTTTGGTGTTTGGTGAGAGGAGTTAAGAGATAAAACAGCGTACTGAACTCGCTGTTTGAGAAAGAGAAACGTGCCAGAAGTAACAAACGAGTTACTACGATACATTAACCTGAAGAAACAGTCAGTATTTGTGGCTGTGCAACTTCCACACTTCATGTGTTGACACCAGTTGGTGACAGCAATCGCTTTTTTACCGCCAGGTGTCGCCGCTCTACCTCCTTCTTAGCATACATATGGCTTCATTAGCGCACGCGGTGTTGGTATATGACACATCAAGCTTCAGGTTCACATTGCCCTTTGTTTTACGAAGGTTTGCGGATAAAAAAGTTTCATAAAGTAAAAAACAAACAAAAACAGTAGTTTATAACAGTAGTTTTATCCATCAGTTTGTCTTTACCTTAATCTGTATACACATGTATGTAACTAAACTTAAAAATCGGAAGTCGCAAATTATCTGCTGTTAATCTCAGAATATTCTGTAATAATTGAGATAATCACTAATTACAAGTTAATTGTTAAGCACGTGGTTTAACTTACAAGATAGAGGAGGCAAAGTAAATTTTTGTAACGAAAGATACGTGTATTAAGTTTTTGGACTTACTCTGTTGCCTGACATCAATTTATTATACAGTACAAAATAGGCAACAGTATTAAGAATTGCATAAACGGACTTCATTCGAAGGACCCATTGAACTATTTTTAATAAACCAAACCACAGTTAAAACTATTTAGCTGTAAATTGGTTCTTTTCTAACGATCTCTGTTACTTAGAGCTATCATGCTGTTTTAAAAAAATAATTTCTTTCCCAGTAATAGCCTCTGGGTGTGTGTGTGATTAACTTGTCCCTCAAGTGTCTAAAGGGGTTCTTGTAACACTTGGATTTCAAATCTTGTTATTTCGCTAGGCTCTAGCAACAGTGGTTTAATCTTCTGTTAATTATTCATTCCAACCAGTAATCGTTGGATGAAATTACTTATATGTTTTTAAACTATCTGCATTAGTTCCAACATTCAAGTCAGTATCTGAAACTGAGTGAGAAGGTCTTTATAGAGCCAAAAAGTTGTTACCAATCATTGGAGTTAAGCTCTATCACTGCTCACTATCACATGCGGCATTCTAGAAGAGACTAGAAGTGGTATTTCTTATTTGAACAGCAACTTATGCGACATGCAGAAAACGACCAGGTCAGATACATTTGAGATTCAGGAATTGTCGTCCCCAATTTAGAATTACTGACCAAAGAGGTGACAACTGCCACCTACGCGACTACTCTTTGCCGAATAGCGAAGGTCAGGGCGTTCTCTAGTGGTTATTATGCTACGATTTTGAACCTAAGGGTTCACAATTCGCGGTTTGTTGCCGCAAAAACACTCTTCGGAACTTGGGGCCGTGATTCGCAGTGAGAATGACGGTTAGATTTCAATATTCGTTCAGAAGAAAGTAGTTCAAGAGTTTTTGGTGTGTGTTGTTCATAAGTTGCCGTCTATCAGTTCAAAATTAGGGACAAATTTATGAAGATAGTCATTTTTGTAGCTTTATGCGAAAATTATGAAACAAGCCGAATAGCGGGATTGATTGTCACAATTATAACACCCCTTAGCTGAAAGTAGGGGGCGTGTTCAGCTGCAAGGCATATCACAACTTAAACCTTATACATTCTGATCCACGGCCAGATACGCTATCCATGCCTGACCAAGGCATATTTACAGCTTACTCTCTGGTAGAGTTCCCAGTCTACGAAAAAATAAAACCCGTTTATTAACACCCCAACTTTAGCACAATTAAAAATATTCCAACTCTAACACATTAACCAATCTTCGAATTCTGGTACAGTTAACGGTCTAACAAAGACCAGTGCAACAACCAGTTCTTTTCTTTTTTT
>NW_013666503.1:225875-237571 GCF_000517525.1 Limulus polyphemus
AACAATCTTTTAATTCTAGCACAGTTTCAGATCTTTCAACTCTGGTTTAAGCCTCAGCACAGTTTCAGGTATTCAAACTTTGGTATAGATCACAGTTTTTTAAAACAGTTAACAACTTCCTCAGAATGTTTACCTCAGAAGATAAATCCTTATTTTAGATCTACATTATTTTTCCATGATATTTCAACCCAAAATGGACTATTACAAAAAGTACACCCCCAATTTTGGACAAATTATTACTACTAAATTTCAATTGTTTCTCGCAAAAAAAACGCTTTTTAATTGTGCATTTGTTCAACACAATTTATTGTGTGCTATACTTTAAAACAAATACAGTATCTTTTCAAGATAAAACTAAGCCATTTCTCGATAAATTACTTCTAACAAATTATTTATCACAAACAGAATATTGTTATACTTCTGTTTACAAAAAACATTTTTAATAAGCGATTTCATTCACAACGTCTTTAAAACAAACTCCCAGATCTATCTATGATAATTTTCAATTAATGTTTTTTTACAGAACACGAAATACAATAGAGTATTTTCAATGATAAGTTTGCTTTACCTAAAAAAACTTCCCTCTACTATTTTTGAAACATTTCCGTACTACAGTAAAGTACAACTTGCAGTATTTTTATTAAAACAATCAAATACATAGAATCCCTATTATCCTTACTTTATTACGCGAATAACCTCCAGGAATTATTCCACTCTCTTGTAAAATTGCCTAAGAAAAATCAAAAATCAAAGATAACCTCAAACAACAACATTGATTTGGGTCTGGTGATGAATCTCATCATAAGGTAGCGATAGAATTCAGATGGATGCCAAAAAAAAAACAAAAACAAAGACAAATAAAACTAGAATGTCAAGAAAAACAAAAATACGTTGAAAACGTGGCTACTTTCCATGTTATTTGAAGATGCGTTGAATACAGTAGACTTCAAATTATACAAATAAGGCGCATTCTGGTGGCTTTGTTCATGATTTATTGTTCGGAAATACTGGGCTGTCCAGCTGTGTGAACTCAGATATTTGTATTTAACAAATCAGTTTATTTGTTATTATCTTTGTTGTGTTTTTTTTCAGTAAAATCAATAGTCACAGGTGGAAGAAGCACAGAAACTCGCACCTAACATCTTTATGATATGAAAGATAAATCAAACCGTGTGTCACTTAGGAAAAGCTGTCTAAACGCCTTTACAGTATACCTAAAACATTTATTTATTAACTGTAGCATAGTATGTCCGAGCTGCCTTAATTAAAGAGAGAACCCTAGCCAAAGGGTCCAGGTGCTATTATTTATTGATTTTTTATTTTTTGGAATTTCGCGAATACGTTTCAAATGAGTTTGATTCTGATAACTGAAATAAATATTTCACTCAAAGAAAAAATAATCCTTCATCAACTAAACAAAAAGAAAATAAACAAATAACAAGAATCAAAGTGAGCATCAAGAAAGATAATTTTGGATATGATGAAGTGAAATATTTTAATCAATTATTTTCACAATATTAAAAATAAAATAAAGATGATGTACGAAGTAAAGGAACTAACAGTAAACGGCAAGGCGTGCCACTTACAAGATTTAGGAAATGATACAGTGAGGGTTTTAGAAATGGGATTCTAACAAACAAAGGAAGAAAATATATATGATACAGATTCCCTAAAGTAGCTCTGAGTCCTTTTATTTTTAGATCTAATAAACAAACTAAAACTATTATACTTAACCGTAAAACAATTCAAATTCGAACGTGTAACCTAGTTCTTTCATCTGTCGTGGGGCCGAGTATGGCCTAGTCGTTAGCATGCCTAGTCGTTAGCAATAAGAGGGTTCATGGTTCGCAGTCCGTGGCCACACAAAATACGTGCTCAGCACTTTGGGGCCGTTGGTGCGTTACAAAAGTTGCGGTCAAATTCCAGTATTCGGTAAGACCAGTGTAGTTCAAGAGTTGTCGGTAAGACGGCTGGCTATGCGCAAACTGCTTGGAATGAGCATTTTTAAACAAGCCAAAAACCAAATTCATCTGCCACGACTGTTTGTAAAACACTAGCCTAAGAATTGTTGCATTTGGAGACTAACTGAACCTAATTCTCAATACATAAAGTCCTGTTTCTCGAACTGACAAAGAAGTTTTCGTGTAATTAAAAAAATGAAAAACTTAGTTTTTCACGTTTTAACAATCACCTGAAGTTTCTGTGATGAAGCTCTCAATATCGTATTCTAGCTGAAGAAATAGTATCACAACTCACTTGTTTGACTTTAGGAAGTAAAACTTTTCTCTGATCTAATTATTATGTACCTGGCGTGTTCTTATTTTATATTAATATTACTTTAAAATTTTATAAAATTCAAACTGTTTTGGCATTACTGTAGTTTACTAGTTACACTTTATTTTTCTATTATTCTCTCGACGTTTGAAATGCACATTGGCCATTAATGTGATGGGAGTTGTTTACAGGAAACAGAAGAAAGTATTTAATAATCTCTGATTGATGAAGAGGAAAAGATGGGCTTAAACTCCGTTGTACTTAACATTACGAAACATAAGTAGTATTCGTTGCTATTTTACACACCCACCCGTACGTATTTTTCTTTATTAACGCACGTATAGCTAGCAGCAGTTTTTCACTACACAGTTTTCTTCCATAGTAATGCAGACCCTTTCTAAAGTAGTGTGTATACAAATAGTGGGATCCAGATAGCTTCCACTGTCATGTTTTCGTATAGCAACATTGAGATCCCCATTAGGCCTACTTCCGACTCAGCGGTTACTGACAATGATCGAAATAAACTTTGTATTTCCGCTATCAAGAGATCACTATTCATTCTGAGGATTCAGCCTCCAAGTCGTCAAAACGCATCTTCTGTGCAACTCAACTGAACGTGACCGTCCTCTAAAAGAAGACTTTTATTTCTGAAGAGGTCTTTGTAACATACAGTACAACACCAACAACAAATAGAAGCATTTTTAACTCTCTTTTTTTTTCAGGTATAGTTAAAAAAAAGAAGAAAGAGGTTTAGAACCTAATTTCTCATGTCAGCAGTATAAAAGTCTCCGTCTAGTTAGGCTGTTTTACAAGTTTAATCATTTTCAACTTTCTATTATGCTTCTAGTTGTTTTCATCTATTGATTTCGAGTTATGGATAGAAAATTCCAGGGTTCGAGACACGATATACGGTTGAACACGCTTCACATTTTCATCTGTGTTTGGATCTGTTATAACAGTGACGGTCAATCTCGCTATTCAGTTAATAACAATCTCATATAATCCGGGTGTTGCTGGCTGGTTGATTTCCCTCTGGTCAACAATTCTTAAATTATGAACGATTATACCTGAACCTTGGATTCTCTGACCAGGCTATTTAGCTCATGTGTCGCATAAAATGTCGTTCAATAAAAAAACAACAAAAAAAACAAAGATTCTTAACTAATGTTCTTCAATAATATTTTTTCGCAGTTTATGTTTAAAAAGTCCTTACAACAAGTTATTCTGGTTTAGTTCATGTGTTTATTCGTATTAAGTAAGAGAACGAGAAGATTCTTATTATCATTGAGTTTAATCATTTCTAAACCCATATCACAATAATCAGCCCTTACCTATTAGTCATACTGCTAATTTGTACGACCCTCGAGTTTATGTTGATGACACAATTACGACAGTTAAAGTTATCAATAAAATAAAAAATTAAAGTATTACTTACCTTGACAACTTTGGTCTCTAAACTCATAACCAGCCTTGCATTTACAGCCACCAGAGGGTAGGGTCCAGTTTCCATCTCCCTTACAGAGCAACTTGGGCGGATCAACAACCTCAGAATTGATAACACACTGTCCTTCAACCTCTACGATCTCTGTAACCTCTCGACCTGTAGGGCTGTCGGGGAAGAAAGCGAGATTAAGCGTGATGTTTGGGCAAGTCATATAATACACTTTAATTGCAATTATTGACAAGCAGGCACCCTGGTCGCGAAATGCGAAGTACACTCCTTTTTTAGTAACTGGAATACTACGGACTTCGGTGTTTATGATGACCTCACTCGTTGAAGTGAACCGGCCTTCGTCCGCTGCAATGCGGTCCACAAGTTTGTACGACTCGGGTTCCCAAGGAGGAGGCTCCTTGGTTGCTGCGTCAAATTCGTAATAGAGGAGAGAAAAAGTTTCCTTACAAGACAGTGCCATTCCGGGAAACAGGTTACAATCTCGCATACTAAACTTAATCTCAATGTAAATTCTGCTGGCATCCCTTCGCTCCACGAACGGTGTCCACAACCAGTTATTGACGTTACTGTACGCCACATCACACACCACGAATGATCTCCAGTTGATGCCTTGCTCAAAGTTGGTGAAACTTTCCTCCACCCACTAGGAAGAAACAATACACGTGATACATTACCGAGGTGAAGCGCTCTTTGTAACATATGTACAAAATTTACTGTAAAATAAGAAAGATATTGTTTCATCATCACCATGTTATCTTTAACTCAGAAGGACCAATCGTTACAATGGATAAGTTATTATAATTCAGAAGGACCAATAGTTACAACGGATAAGTTATCATGAAAAACAAAGTCTCTATCAAAGCATATAAACTGTGATTAGTGACCTTGAAATACACCTATGAACTTGAAAATAACTCTATAGATAGATCTAGCAATCTTACATGTGCGATTAACATTTTCTACACAATTCTGAAAGTAAGACGTACCTTGGATATAACGGACTGAATGCGCTAATTCCACGACTTTTACCATTAGATAAGACTCGTTAATAAGAAAAACTAGAGAGAATGTAGATTAGAATAATTGCACCATGCTGGTTGTGTAATCTGTTCTGAGTTACAAAAAAACGTGTGTAACACAGAAAACATGTGAGATATCACGCGAACATAAGTTACAAAAAACTTTTTAAGAACATATAAGAAATTGCTATTTTAAATAAACTTGGGTATCGAATGAATAGTGAACTCCATTAATAGCAATAGGATGAAGAACTGGTAATATATACGTACTGAAAGAATCCTTCAACTATTTATGAGGTTGATGTTACTTAGTAAACGATGTGAAATCAATGGTGAATATGAACAAAATCAATAAATGAAGCTAAAAGTTAGGACCTCATCCGCATGTGTTTCTCCTAGTGACACGTGAGTAAAAGACCTTTTGTTTACGAAACCTTTATTAACAGTTGGAATTTTTCGTAATAAAAGGAAATGTTTATGTAAATGTTGTTCCCTATCATGCGTGGAGTTAAATATTCATAGTTTACGGAATAGATCTTTCAGTACCTCATCTTTACCTGTCATTAAATCTTAAAACACGCTAGACGTTATATGAAATGGACATCTGAGGTAGATTTCCTCTTTTAACGTTGACAATAACAAGAACATGTCACGTGCTTTGCGACGTAAGTGGTTCAGCACGTGTCAGGGTACCTTTACTCTGTTAATGGTTTTGCTCTAAAGACAGGACTGAAAGCTAATCAATTTCTAAAGTATATTTATATTGTTCGGAGTCAGTGTTGAGCTAAAGCTTATGTGGGTGTGTCAAGCGATCGATCAAAAAGCTAAAACTCAAGAATCGAGTTGTGACGTGACAGAGACACGCGCTTCGTCAAGCTTGTTTTAGTTTTCATCAAATGTAGTAGGGCTGATGAATAGCACATACGTTATGTTAATAGAAATACACAATGCAAATGACCTTTTTGGAGCTATTGTTATAGCAAGCTTTAAATTAAACACAAAACTAATACAAACACTACTTTCCTTCACGTTTTCGTCACACCACGAGAGCATTCGCCACAAGTACATTACTTTTCTGGACTGAGTATTGAATCTCACGTTACAAGATCGAACCAAAGACTATAAAAGTTAACAAGCATTACTTCAAACACTTGTGGATATCTTATGAAGTAAACATTGAGATTAATCAGTGGAATTATGCGACTTCTAATTGATGTTGTAGCACAGAATATGTTATGTCATCATCACCAGTGGTTCAGAGTAGAATTCATTATTTTAGTACAAGACTTCTGGTTGATGTTGTAGCACTATATGTTTATAGAAAATGTTACGTCATCATCCGTGATTCCAAGTGTAGTTCCTTATTTTAGTACAAGACTTCTGGTTGATGTTGTAGCACTATATCTTTATAGAAAATGTTACGTCATCATCCGTGATTCCAAGTGTTGTTCCTTATTTTTGTACAAGACTTCTGGTTGATGTTGTAGCACTGCATCTTTACAGAACTTGTTACTTATCACCCGTGATCCCTTGTTTTTGTACATAACTTCTGGTTGATGTTTTAGCACTGCATCTTTACCGAACCTGTTATGTCATCACGCGTGATCTCGAGTAGAGTCCCTTGTTTTTTACCCAACTTCTGGTTGATGTTATAGCACTGCATCTTTACAGAACCTGTTACTCATCACACGTGATCCCTTGTTTTTGTACACAACTTCTGGTTGATGTTGTAACACTGCATCTTTACCGAACCTGTTATGTCATCACGCGTGATCTCGAGTAGAGTCCCTTGTTTTTGTATGCGACTTCTGGTTGATGTTATAGTACTACTTTCTTACGAAGCGTGTTACGTCATTACTAGTGGTCCCGCCGCGAAATGTACCTTTACCCAATTTCTTATTGTTTTTAGGAGGCCACTGCCTTCATTAGACCACCCACCTCAGTTGTTCGTGCTTCGAACACAATACATGACTGCAATTTTAGGATATGTAAAACCGTCATGTCCATCAAACTAACATTTATTAAAGCCGAGTGTTCAAGATGCATTACAGGTTCGTTTCGAATAACAGCACTGTCTAGTTTTATGTTTTTTTTTTCAAGACCTCAAACCTCAAAAATATCGCGGTTTTCCATCAGACGAACAGATCACTAACAACAAGGTCCAGTGATTGCTCCAAGGTTTCATACAGACTTTAAAAGAAAAATCGCAGGACTCATTTTAGAACCCCAGAACACTCGAATTCTGCATCTTAGGATTAAACTTGCAATTTACTGGCAAATATTTTCTTTCATTAAACGTGTGCGCCAGCGGAAATTGGAAGTCTCGGGTTTTGCGAGGCACACGATTCACAATGGCTGACATAAAATACGTACAACTGGTACTGAAATTTTTAGAGCTCATTCTTCAGCACTTTCCAGGATTTCATGGACCTGTACGAACCCTGACTTAATAACAGTCAGAAAAATAAAAGATGTGCTGTGATTTTTTGATATCAAACACACAGACTCGAAAGTTAAAGATAACGTGACTTCATGGTATGATATAAACCATCCTTATTGCTTGTTGGAAGACTGATAAAATGAAGTTATCAATTGTTGTTTTTATTTTCTGACACCAAGTTAACCTTTCTGTTATCATTTTTTTTTCAACGATATCACTAGATGTACCTTAGTCAGGGCATGGATTAATCGTATGACACAAAGACATAGGAGCACTGATTACATTTTAGATGACGTCATTACTCTAAATAACGGCATGAGCGGCACAAGAGATAACAAACAAAAAACTGATAAATTATAATTTGCTATAGCGACGGAAAGAAGAACAAAGTGGACGATCATTTAAAAGTATTTTTGATGGAAGTCAAGCGATAATCAAGCGAAATACTTCATCAGTTCCTGCACCGACACCAATTATGGCAAGTACGAGAAGTAGCCCCACCTAAATGCATCATAGCCTAAGTCTTATTATCATATATGTCACGTGGTTTGGTGTTGGTGGTTTTATTAGGTAATGAGATTTGTCATTTATCACTATAAAAAGTATAGAGTTATGAGCTCGTGAAATAAATGAAATTTCGTCTGTAGCGCCAGCAGCAAACGATGTCGAGTTGGTAATTGAGTCATTAAAACTGATTAGTGTTACTGTTGTTTATACAACCTCCATACCTAGAGTAGTCTTATCCTGTGTCACTGTTGTTTGTACAACCTCCATACCTAGTGTAGTCTTATCCTGTGTCACTGTTGTTTGTACAACCTCCATACGTAGTGTATTCTTATCCTCGGGTATTGCTGTTCGTTCAATCTTCATGCGTGTTGAGTCTTATTCTTAGGAATTGCTGTTTGTGATTGTATGGGTTTGATAGAATAAGAATCCATAATCCAAAAGTAATATATTGTATTTCTTATATTTAAAGGAGTTTTATGAAGAAAAATATAATTATTTTGTATTTTATCCAAAACAATATTTCTTCTTTTGGTAAATAGATCCCTGCAACCATATAGCATTTGATGCCCATTATTAATGTCCAAACAGTCATCTTTAGACATTTTTCTGTTGGTTCAGGTGCAACCAATGGAAAAACATCGATCAGCAAGCTAGTTATCCGGATAAGAATACACTACGTATGGAGGTTGTACAAACAACAGTGACACAGGATAAGACTACACTAGGTATGGAGGTTGTATAAACAACAGTAACACTGGATAAAAATACACTACGTATGGAGGTTGTACAAACAACAGTGACACAGGATAAGACTACACTACGCATGGAGGTTCTATAAACAACAGTAACACAGGATAAGAATACACTACGTATGGAGGTTGTATAAACAACAGTAACACAGGATAAGAATACACTACGTGTGGAGGTTGCACAAACAGCAATGCCTAAGATAAGATACGGAAACAGTGTCATAAAAAATATGATTCAAACTGCAGTATCTCAGGACACGAACCCACCGCGCATGAAAATAATAGCATGAGAAAAAAATTTTACTATTTCGAAATAACAACTCAAGACACGAGCTAACAGCATGAGACCAAATACTATATAACCAAAAAAATGTACGAGACAACAATGTAATACATTTAATAATGATCGCATGAAGGAACACTATATTATGAAACATCGTTATCAAAAAGAAAATAGTTTTATTAAAATCACCATGATGCTGTATTAAGCAACATTTTATGATTAAACTGTACGAGGCAACAATGCAGAAAATAAACATGACCATGACCACATGAAGCAACATCGTTAAAGCAAGTATGACCGAACGAATAAAAATAGCTTTCCCTAATTTGGGTCAAAAGGTCTAAGGTTCGAATCCCCGATATGCTAGTGAACACGCTCCGCATTTTCAACTGTGAATGCATTACAAAAGTTACAGTCAATCCTGCTGCTGCTGTTCGGTTTAGAGTTGTCATGTAGATATCGAGTGCTGATGTCTGGTTGCCCTTTCTCTGGTCAGTAGCTCTATAATCCGGTACGTTAATCACAAGTCGGGCCCGGTACTTAAATACACAATTCGAAATATTGTTACGATAACACCAAAAATACTTTATGGTATTCACCAACAGATTGCCTCTTATATGAGACAAGACTATCTGATGGTCGTTTCAAACAGCGAGTGTGGGAAAGCGCCTTCTATGAGGTGTGAAAAACTAAACTTTGCAGAATAATCCTCTTATGTAGTACAGAGAACTCTTCGTTTTAATCCAAAGATTGGTTGTCGAATAAACCCTCTGAAGGCACTCAGGAGAAATAGATTTCTCCCCTAATCTTTCGATGCTAAATATCTGTCCTTTGATTTGTTATCATGTTAGGGATTTCTTATGTCCTTCATACAAACATACATACATGAAGGATAATAACAGTAGTGTAATATTTGTTTCTGATTACATTATGAGGAAGAAAACGGATCATACCTCTTCTTTTACACGTGACTAGCCCGATAAGAATTACCAATAAGTATTACAAATTTGGAGCTAAGAAAATGAGATGGTTGAGGCTTTCCTGCAAAACAAATGTATACAGTTTTAATAAGGAGACAAAAAGAAAAAAAACGTAACATTTTTATTCTGCTTATACAAACAATATACGGTTAATGGTAAACGTAGTAAATTTGGTAAGGTATTTAACGAAATCATATTGAATTTACTAAACTATCTCCGGATACCATCGGTTTACCTAGCGGCATGTACACCGATTAAAGTTTATTCACTATGACAGTGCTTATCAGAAGACAACAGTACTATTAGTGCATAACTAATTAATCAATGAAGAGGAACATTTCCTTCAAACTGTAATTACGTAATAAAAAATCCATTTCTCCTGACAGGTTGGTAGGTAAATGATTAGTTTCAATTACGGTAGATAAGAGTCAAAGTGTGAAAGACAAATTGAGATAAGAACCTTTATTACATTACGAAGCATATTTCTCTCAGTTTGGACTTCCGGTGTTCTCTTCTTATGCGTCTAATGACCAACGGTGGACCATTCTTATCAGCTTTGGTACATACATCAACAAAGTTAGTGGTTTCACCTGAGAGTTGTAGTCTTGCGTTATCGATAATTTGCTCTCTAAGCCACTTTCAACCCATGCTCAGTTTTCTCCAGTTTATTTCTTCCGGTTGACCACTTCCGGCGGAAGGGTGAGCAGAAGAAAGTGTCGTAATCGGGAAATAAGCTTGGGTTTCGCGGTAGCAACACACGGCAAGAGAATTGTGCCAGAGCGCGTGATTTACAGCAGTACGGTAAATGATATCGGTTTTGTGTCAGTCCATATGATTTACAGGTTATATGATTTGTCGAAGTCGTAATGAACACCACCAAGTGAAGAAACGACTGCTCTCTTCCTCCTAACAAGCAAGCACAACATAAAAGTACTTGCACAGTAGCAGCTTAGACTTCATAATCGGACATTGTTGAAGATGGACACCAATACTAAATAAAACTACTAACAATACAAATAGAACAAAGAAGAACTGAAAATAAATTTAAAATCCAACAGTAAGTTATTTCAAAGATAAATATATTCATATAAAAAATTGATTCGTGGCTCTCCCAAAATAATTTTATCCAAATATATAACTTAGAAAGCAATATACATTCGATGGTAGAATAAATCGTGGAAGATAATGAAAAGTTTACAAATAATTAATTAGGTAATAGTAATAATAATAATGTTTTGGTGGAGTTTGAGAGTACAGAAACTCAGCTCCTTATGGGAAAAAAATGTGTATAACAAAGGAACCAGCACCTCACAAAGTTTGTAATTCAATTAGCGAAGTTGTATCGCTATTTGAGACTAAATAACCCTACTGGTGGTAACTGGTTTGTTTATTTGTTTTGAATTTCGCGCAAAGCCTCACGAGGGCTATCTGCGCTAGCCGTCCCAATTTAGTAGTGAAAGACTAGAGGGAAGGCAGCTAGTCATCACCTCTCACCGCCAACGTTTGGGCTAATCTTTTACCAACGAATAGTGGGATTGACTTTCACTTATAATGCTGAAAGGGCGAGCATGTTTTGTGGGACAGGTATTCGAACCCGCAGATTACGAGTCGAGGGCCCTAACCACCTGGTTATGCCAAGCCCTCGCTAGAAGTAAGGAATGTTTGAAAACGTTTAGAACTTGAAGTAAAATTTAGGCATTACAAGCTACAGTAGAAAATCAAACACTGAAATATGTAGAAATCTATTCCAAGGCTATTATTGAACACTTTAGACAGCTTTCTCACAGGGAAGACATCTTTAAAATCTTGACTGCACACTGAGAGAAACTGTGTTAAGAAGAAGAAAGATGGAAATCTGACTGAGAAAAGAAAAACACAATGAATTACACTCACAAAAAAGAACTTGTAGCATTCCGCCACAATTTAATTCTTCTTATTGTTAGCCGACTCTAGGCAGCTTGTACATAATTGAATAAATATAGTTGTTTAAA
>NW_013666503.1:238427-269603 GCF_000517525.1 Limulus polyphemus
CTTGTGTTAGTGGAAAACATAAACTATAATTCATTGTGGAATAAATAGAGTTGTTTAAACATTTGTTTAACAACAAGTTAAAACTTGGAATGGTTTATTCTTTCATTGGGGTGTGTGTCTGTGAGCCAGACTAGTTTCATTGGTGGTAGTGTCCAGGGTCACTGATGAGGAGTGGAATTCTCCGAAACTAGTCTAGCTCAAAGACACATACCCCAATGAAAGAATAAACCATTCCAAGTTTTAACTTGTTGTTAAACAAATGTTTAAACAACTCTATTTATTCCACAATGAATTATAGTTTATGTTTTCCACTAACACAAGCTACTTTTCCGTTCAACATACACAGCCCGGAAGTTTGATAAATAAAGAACAGTTTGATAAACACGAAAGAATTCGAGTATGTATATATATGCACCTAAATACATCATACACAAATAAATCAAGTAAGATGGTGTTATTTTCTCATTTTTGTTACCTTAAAATTCAGGTTTCATACATACAACAAGAGACACTTGATAAACAAATGTAAACTTATTGGAGCACCCATCATTTCATTTAAGATTTAATTTGTTTGGTATGAGTAGGCATGCTAAAATTGCTCACGCTCTGAGATAATAAAAATAACTTCATAAATATGGTATTATTATTATAAGTTTGGTAAATGAATGAACATTTTTGTATTTTTTTGTAGAACCACATGTAACAACGCCTACATTCTTGTTTCAGGCAAGCATTGATTTTTTCACCCTGTGTGTTTGTCAGCAAGATTTCTCAAAACAGCTGAATGGATTTGTACGAAAGTTGGTATAAAATTGGAATATTATCCAACTTAGAAGTAATTACATCTTGAATAGTCAAAGGTCAAGGTCACAGTAAGGTCACGAATATTAAAAAAAATCCGTATCTGTTAACATGGGAACCGATTTTCACATCATTTTTGTTCTATAACACAGTCAAAAGTAGGATTTTAATTAAACTTGGTGGACATATGTAGAACATTATTCCTCAATGTTCTGCCAAAAATGATCTGTGTCCGTTGATAACGACGGACATACAGATACATTTCGTATTTTTTGAGAGACGAATATAATCAACATTCCCCCAGTTAGTTTTTAAGCTATCAATGATATACATATTCTCATTTGCTGTCTGGCTGGAAAATTTCAGTATCCTACAGTTAAATTTTAGTTTTCGTATAAACATTTCTCTAGTGACTATAATACGATAACACAAAAAAAACTGAAATTATTTATCTTTTCCTGCTAACTTATAACAGCACTTATATACGGTGAAGTTGTGGCAATTGGATATCTATTCGTTGTCATGGTTAGTAGTCCGAATAAACTAGTAACTAACTAATCACACATCAATAGAACGTTAACCTCCGCCACGCTTTCTGTTTTTAAACTTCTTGACATTTCCCAACCAACCAAGCTTGCTGATAAATGTTCTAGAAGAACAATCAATTTAAAAACTGTCATAAAATGTATTCTTTAGTATTTTCTAAACATTGAAATGAACTCAAACAAAAAACAGAATGATAGATTTATCCAGAATTTAATTTGCACATGAAAGGCGAAGTTTCTTCCACGGACTCGTAGGCTAAAGTAAGTAGGGTATTCTCGCCAGGCTTGTTTATCATATATGCAAACATTTGCGTGGTTTGCATTCTAAGTATGTACAGAAGAGCGTGATTGCATATTCGAATTCTGAGATTTAGCTGTTGCTTATAAAATCATGTGCCCGTCTTCCTCAGTACGCAAGGAATAACATCGTGCAAACCTGAAGTCAGTTAATGAGCAATCCAACTTGATGTTGGAAACAGAAATGAATGTTGAATGAATATTTAAGTTGAAATACGAATTGTGCTATAGAATCAACTGTGTAATAACATCATCTTTTAAAAGGAGTACAGAAACTATTGTCGTCACGCTGTCCTACCGACGAGAAGAAAACAAGTGATGATATTAAGTTCGAAGGCAAAATGAGAAAAATAGATTTTTCGTATATTAGCTTCTAGAAATGGAAAAGAAGAGAGTATGAACTGTTACGCGTTGCTAAAGTTAGTCTTAACCTCATCATCACGAAGAACAAACAGCAATAACTTCATCAGACAGGGTACACATATCTGTCGTGACGATTAAGCTAAATATAAACAAATACTTATTGATTTTGACAAACGTATGTGAAAGCAAAAAGAAGGTACCACAACATGTAAATGAGTTAGTTTGAATGTGAAAGCAAAACGAAGATACCACAACATGTAAAGGAGTTAATTTGGGTGGGAAGGCAAAAAGAAGCAAATATAAACAAATACTTACTGGCTTTGACAAAAGCATGTGAAAGCAAAAAGTAGGTACCACAACATGTAAAGGAGTTAGTTTGGAGGTCAGAAACTCATCTTTGTTTCATGACTGATAGTGTTAAAAGTGGTGAAGACAGCCTTTCATGAATTCATTAAGATAAGTTAAATTATTGAGGAATATAGTTTTTTTTTCTTCTATGGTGTAAGAATATTTCGTAATAGCAGCTTTTGCCAACATCAAATAAAATGAACGAACTTAACCACTGTTTTTGTGTCTATCACCAATGACGGACAACACACATTGTAGGTTGTATAAATCCTTAACTGTTATTGGTTGATAAAAGCAGAACTTTGTGTACAATGAGTTACGCCATTGATATTATATAATACTACACATGTCTGAGGAGATCACTTCTGAAATTGTGAAGTGAGTGGTCCGTAGAAGGATAACATTGCGTCTGAACAATGTAATTTCTCACTTACTTTCCAGACCCCACTTTTTTTACAGTATAGTTATTATTTCTTTTCCGACAACTCTGTAAAATAACATAGATCCTGTTCTTATCCTGGATAAATGTTTAGTACAAATAATATGGAATTTTTCTTCTACATTTTAATTTTTGTTATATATATATATACACAGTATAGTTTCAATAGTTTTTCCCACGAACTTTTTAATATAACATATATTCTATTTTTTCTCTACAATATATTTTTTGCTTTTCCTATGCCATGGTATAAATATTTTCTTTTCAGAACTGTGTATTTTCTGTCTCACATGTATTACCCTAACGTTTGTTTATGGATTGGATCGACCCTTAATTTCCACAGGTTATTTGTTACTACAGGTGTGGTCTCGGAACACGTTTGTTGTTCTAACTATTGGCCCACCCACGTGGAAGACAGCTACAACTGGGATCACCAAGAAATGCCAACAACGACTCATCATGCTGCAGCATAAGCCTCGTCGGATAACGACCCCTCTGTGATTCCCCAACAATCAATTTTTAATTACGACTCTAATTACATCAGCAACTGTATCGTTTCCAACCCTATATGGACTTCGTTTTATTCCAAGTAGTCTAGCTCACAGCTCGAGGGTACTTTTTCTAATAAAGATTCAATTTTCAACACACTATAAAACGAACCAGCAGTGTTTTCGTATTACTGCTTAGTGTTCGTGATAGGCTAAGATTTTTAGTTGACTATACAAATCTCAAATACAACCACAAGTTAGGTTCAAACTGAGAAGCAGCATAGATAGTTGCACAAAGTAATCACCCTATAACACAGCCTATTTCAGAAATGTTTGCTTGTCTAGTTAAGCCTCAGTTTTAGATACAGTCTGTGTATTTATTGGGTTTAATTGTATTTGAACATATATAGTCATTTGTGGCATGGAAATAAACTGCTGTTTTCATCTGCATTATGGCATTAAACATATTTTACATGTTATATGGCATTAAAAACGCTTTTCATGTATTGTGTAAAAGTAGGCCCATGTCACATGAAGCATGAAACACGTCTTCTCCTGTGGTATGACATTAAATACATGTTTTAGATGATGAAGATTACACACGTTTCACATGTTGTATGTCATTAAACACATTTTTCACATTTGATATTTCATTAAATATTTAGATAGCATCGTGATTTTAAAATCTAACCTTCGTTCATTTGATAAATACCCTGAGACGTAACTAAGCGAAATATGAAATTAGGGAAGCGTAAAGTGGCAATGACAAACTTCGCTATATATTAAGTAAGGAAGTGAACGTATAATGTTAAAGAGGTTAAAACATTAACAGTTAATCAACTCGTGTCTTAAAAGTTCTTTCAGTCGTTGATCACATTAGAGTCAATATTTTAAGAAATATGATGCTAATCACTGATTCATATAACAACTTACGTCATAGAACGTTCTATAGTTGTAATGCTTGGAGATGGCTTGAATAGGTAATGAAGAAAAACTTTAACATAAGTTTAACATAACAGCAAATGTACAACGTTTCGACAAGGTTTTGTCATCATCAGATACCTTATATTAAAGTTTTTCTTCATTACCCATTCAAGCCGTCTCCAAGCATTATTAGTCTCAAAGTGGGTTCTTCGTCATCGAATTTGAGTTCTAGTTGTAAGTGCTCACTAGAACAATAACAGTAAGCACAAAATGTCCTGACTAATAATTAGCTAAAATTATTGCATCTCCGTACACAGTAAAGCCAACCACACTACTGTCAAGTATCTTTTTAACATGAAAAATTAACAACAACAGTACATTCTAATTTGTTCAGAGTATATGTGTTTATTTTCATTAAGAAACGATTTCTCCGTGCCCGTATTGAGTATTGATTTTGAGAAATCCACAAACTGTGAGTGTATATCTAACGAACATAAAGGAACTCTGGTTTTTCGGTCCTAGATAGAAGCAACTATATATACTACAAACACCTAGCCTCACGTGCTCACGATTCACGTGCAAACTGTTAAAAGCACTTACATCATGTTCTTGTCAAATAATTATCATTTGAGCTTTATGTGGTCGACTGTTTGGTCAACAACTTTCGCCCACCATCATTGGGATGTACCTTGAGTACCGCCTAAACAAGGAAAGAGTACTTATAGCGATAATTACTCTAACACCTGCAGTCTCTCAGGAAACAACCTCTAATTATCACTAGCCTCCAGTTCAACCAAGTTCGAGTTTTCTCTTAATGTATGCACGCAAGCTGAACGACAGACTGGTGATAAAGTCTGTAAATTTGAAGTATGTCACTGACATAAAGTAGGCACCACTAAAGTAATGTATTTATGAAAATCTCACTTCTCAATCTTTTTCTATAGATAACATATATCAATGAACAACATACCCATATAATATTTCCATGAACCTCTGTTCAAAAACGAAATATCAAAACACCAAGACCACATTTATTTTTGCCAACGTTCCCTTCGTACTTTTTAAAACGTTCTTATATATATATTGTTTATAATCAATTTTCTTAAAATAATATCTTCAAGTTTTTGAAAAGTTGTCCTACAAGTCAGTAGTTATGTTTCTGACTATTCTTTTCTACATGTGTCTTAATGTCTCTTCTATTTATTCACCGCTTACACTACAAATCTATCTTCACGTTCTTTCTAGCACTAGTTATGTTTCTGACTATTCTTTTCTACATGTGTCTTAATGTCTCTTTTATTTATTCACCGCTTACACTACAAATCTATCTTCACGTTCTTTCTAGCACTAGTTATGTTTCTGACTATTCTTTTCTACATGTGTCTTAATGTCTCATCTATTTATTCACCGCTTACACTACAAATCTATCTTCATGTTCTTTCTAGCCGATCTTTTAAGAAACTTTTTTATTTTATTTTTTCGGATGTATTTATTTATTCTGATTTTTGACTTTAAGTTATTTCATTCTAGTTTTTTTTTTTGGAAGTTCTCTTTCAGTTTTCTTTATGATTAATCTTCTTATAAACACGTCTTCATATTATTTCTGATCACGTTTCTTAAAGTTGTTCCTCAAGCTCTTCCTGGCTACTATTTTCTCACACTTCTTCCACAAGCTCTTCCTGGCTACTGTTTTCTCACACTTCTTCCACAAGCTCTTTCTGGCTACTGTTTTCTTAAAGTTGTTCCTCAAGCTCTTCCTGGCTACTGTTTTCTCACACTTCTTCCACAAGCTCTTTCTGGCTACTGTTTTCTTAAAGTTGTTCCTCAAGCTCTTCCTGGCTACTGTTTTCTCACACTTCTTCCACAAGCTCTTTCTGGCTACTGTTTTCTTAAAGTTGTTCCTCGAGCTCTTCCTGGCTACTGTTTTCTCACACTTCTCCCACAAGCTCTTTCTGGCTACTGTTTTCTTAAAGTTGTTCCTCGAGCTCTTCCTGGCTACTATTTTCTCACACTTCTTCCACAAGCTCTTTCTGGCTACTGTTTTCTTACAGTTATTCTTCAAGCTCTTCCTGACTACTGTTTTCTCACAGTTCTTCTTCAAGCTCTTCATGACTCGGATTTATCACAGTTGCTCCTCAAGCTCTTCCTTATTACTGTTTTCCCACAGTTCCTTTTTAAGTTATTCTCGGCTAATTTTTCCTTACAATTCTTCTTCAATTCCTTTCTTATCACCATTTCCTTTAAAAAAAAACTTTGTTCTTTCTGTAACATTTGTTTTCCCTACTACGACAGCGCTCTCTGCTGAAACATTTTTGTAAATTAAAACAATAAATTATAAAGATTCATTTAAAAATGCGTGTCGTTAGAGAAAATGAAGTGCCATCTGGCGATCAAATTATACATATCCAGTAAGCAAAAATGGGTAAAATTTGACCTCACTAGTGTAAATTTTGCCTCTTGCAGATGTACAAGTGTATATTTTTACATAAGTATCATTCTACACACACACACACACAGGCGGTATCTTCAAAATCAACTAGGAAGCCAACAATGATTAATGCAACTGTAGCATAGGAGGGAAGTTTGTGGCTGACATTAGTGAAAACGCGAACAATTTTCCACGATTAACAGCTGTTCATGGCTTGTTTTCATAAAAGATAATAAAAAGAAAACTAATAGTAATGCAAATGACATTTCGATGAAAAGAATAATAGTTATAGAGAAGGGGTGTGCACTCGTTTGAAGCTTTCTCAAGATCGTGCAAATATCTATGACAAGACATTAAAGACATATAGAAAGAAATAATATGCGATTCTTAAGTAAATATCCCGGGCTGGAAACAAGAAACAGTCAATGGGAAATAGAGGTTCTCTTGTATAATCTTGGAACTAATCAGAGTAAGTTGTTACAGATGCAAACAATTTTGTCCCTAATTTTTGTTTCAAATACATTATCCGAATATTTGTTGTAAAATACACCCATCTGCAAATCTGTTGCTGAATACATCAATCTATATGTCTATTGCTAAACACATCCTTTTGAACATCTGATGGTTAGTACATCATAGCTGTGACCACCATAGCTTCAAGAGGAAAAACCTAGAGACCTAAATCTTTGTACTCATACTAAGAGGATTCTGAGGATATTATTTTTTAGATTTCATTCAAAAAATTGTGGCCAATTTTTTGCCCTATAGTTTTGCACTATAGCCCCTAAGCCCCATAATTCTGCCTTCTTGAAGGTTTATAGAAAGGTGTCATACTTTTTCTGATTCTCACTTGCAGAATGAACAATATTTGGAGGTTTTCTGCTAAATTTTGTTGAAAAAGAACAGAATGGTAAAATCTAGATCCAAAATTGGGAAAAATGGACATATTTCACCAAAAATGAACAAAATTCAATATGGTATGAATGAAAAGAATTCAAATAAAATCACACAGAGAAAAAAAAAAAGGAATCTGAGAGCTAAATTAAAACTCTTTGCTTTTAAAAGAGTTGAATTGAATTAAGTTCGGAAAACGACAACAGACAAATCAATTAAAGGATTGGTGCATTAGATTGGTGGATAGATATAGAAGTAATTAAGATAATGGAGATGCTTGATTGGTACATTGAGACCTCTGTGAATCATGAGGGGACTTTAGAATCTCCCGCAGCGGAGCGTGGGTATTTTATGCTAGTTGATAATAAAATAATTCTGCCTACCTATTCTTGGGTAAGGTTAACTTTCAGTTATCAAGGTTGGTATATATATTTAAACAACTCGTTTGCAGAGTTTAAGAGTCATTGCTGAGATAAGAACACGTATAGTTTCAACACAAAATTCTAGCTAAACTAAGAAAAACTTTAATATGAGGTAAATGTTAATTATCATCAATATCTTACAACAGATCCACACACAAACAACATTATGATATCTCCAATACGGAAAAATAATTAAGCAATATCAAAAAAGAGCACTTACCCCTGGGGTTCTAGCCTGCGGTCCATAGGGGTATCTAGTCCAGTCCAGGGTGCTTTCTGTAGTTGTGTCCAACAATACAACTGAAAAACAAGATGAACGTGGATAAATACACAGGAGAAGCTTATCAAATATTTTCTTTATTTACCAGTTCTATTCGCTTACAGAATAAAGAGGCTAACCACGCATCTCTAAATAGATAAATGTATCGTAAAAGAGACTCGCAGGATCTGGAGTCGAGCTACATACTACTTTCAAAGTAGATTAAAATAACGAGCAGGAGACTCGAAGGATCTGGAATATAGCCACATATCTCTAAGTATAAATTAGTATATTGTTCAGGGACTTGAAGGATCTGGAGTCTAGTCACATATCTCTAAGTATAAATTATTATATTGTTCAGGGGACTTGAAGGATCTGGAGTCGAGTTATATACTGTTTCCATAGTAGATTAACATACCGTTAAGAAAGCTCGTATTCGATCCAGAAGATAATCACGTAGTCTTTTTTAAAGTAGATGATAAAATACACAGATTAAGGAGATTCTAAACACTTATTCGCTTTTTTAGGTTATTTTATCCTCATAATTCCACAACTAGTTTCAGACTCTGTAGTAATCAAACCGACAGCACTGTAAGTCTTATCCATAAGTTTTGATAATAATTCTCTCTCTCGTCCCTTTTTGAAGTATACCGTTAGCTTTATTAATAATTTGTATGATGTATCCTATTGATAAGGCTTGGGTACTAATTTGTATAGTTTATACCCTGTCTGATATCACTCATGCAATCACCAGATCGGCAAAGTTGGTATATTGAATATTTTATGATATAAGCCATGGGTTTTGTTTTCCATTCAGTGCCACGATTTCCACAAGTGATTATAAAAAAAATTAAATGTTATTTCCTTCAAACCACTTGTCCTAACTTCAAAAAGTAAAAATAAATTCACCAAAGGCACTTTGAGAATCGCAAGTTTTACTCAAAACTGTTTGGATGTTTTACGATGCGATTTAAAAACTGTCACAGAAGGTGTTCAATATAGTTTTCGTTGCTTTCAATTAGCATATCAAGCCCGTCTCTAAGTGAAGCTACTGGAAGCATCATATGTTCTCGACAGTGATTATTGATCTTCACAATATTCTGCATACTTTCGTGCTCTTTATTCAAATCCCTGATCTCGTATTGTTGAAAGAAATAAAGAACAGGAATAAAAACAATCTGTAAGAAAAGTGATTGAAACTATGCAGTATATGATATGACTTTGAAACATTTTATAGCTCGTCTAAACTTTCCTGAATAAAACCCATAATTCTCGACGTGCCTTTGGTGGAATTTAGTACTCCTGGGAGGACACCTATGTAGTTTTAAGACATAAACTTTTGAAATATGGTGCTTCCTTAATAACCAATCACACTGTATGATATGCATAAGTATGTGTATTTTGTAAGCGCACTTATTCATATAGTTGAACACGTACATTAATTCATACCGAATAAAAATCCTTATTTTTCTTTGTATTGAAATTGCATACGAATAACTCGCTGTTTCTACACACTTCGGTTAAAGTGAGCACGATCTTACTCTCCATTATACCATTGTAAGGTTATATGTAAGGTTTAAGAAACATGTAATGGAATACCCATCGACCACAATTCCTTTCCTATTTTCCTAATCATGTCCCAAACTTCCCATATGGAGTGTGAAAATTGGAAATTAATATAAAGACAGTCAGAGAAAAATCGATCATATGAGAAATAGGTCAAGAAGGAATAACTATTCTAATAATAACGTCGACAACAAGTGAACCAACATTGTGCTCTATATATGTAAACAGCGTGTCAGAAAAATGAAAGTTTTTGAAATCATATATCTAATATATATTTAACATAAGAATACATATTTTTGGTATCACATGTTGATTATATAAACTAGCTGTAAAATATTTCTCAACATAAACACTGATAGCTTATAAAAACTTTAGAAGAGGTTTCATTTTTTTCATTATAATCACTGTATAGAAGTTACTTATGAATTTAGGGTGCGAGTAAGATTTTATACACAAACAGCAACACAGTAAACACATATATATTTGAAAGAATGGTTTTCTATGTTCAGTTACTGTTGCTACAACAAGTTGGATTTCATGTTTTGTTGATATATTAGCTTTAGGAATAACATTATTGTAAAACCGGAACTTAAACATGGTTTATTTAGATCCGTCTGTGCATGTCAACTCTGAGTTGTGGTTGTAATACTATTCCTGTGTATAATAACCCATATCCGAGTTGTGGCTGTAATACTACTCCTGTTTATAATAACCCATATCTGAGTTGTGGTTGTAATACTATTCCTGTGTATAAAAACCCATATCTGAGTTGTGGTTGTAATACTATTCCTGTGTATAATAACCCATATGTTTGACAAGAATAAACATGAAAAATATCTAGCTTAGAGGTGTTTTAATAATAAAGGTAAAAGCGTATCAACGTATAAAGTGTTATACTTACAGTGAAACACCTAAAATAACACAAGAAGGCCTAAGAAACACAAAATAAATACAAGTTACAACTTCTTGAATATTTTGATTACTACAAGAGTAGTATATGTTTTCAATTTAAAAAAAACAAACAAACTTGAGACACCTTTATTTCGTTATTACATGCAGTTAAAACATTCTGTAAGTTAACATTATTACGGTATATATATAGGCATACCCACAGTGCATTAAAATAATAATCACACACACACATGCTAGTTGCACACACGTTTTATCATGTTACATAAACAAGCCATAAAATTAACTTTTCAAGTGCCACCCGGGCACAGCTACCAAAATTTTTAGGTGTCAGAAGATATTTTCAGATGTATAAAAACATCTGCCCCCCCCCCAAACAAAACAAAAAAACATCAACAAGTCATATGTCCCTTTATTGCTGAGTTTCTTCTCGTAAAATTCACAACAAACGGCCAACTTTTCTACTACAATTACCGCTACTTTGATAACCAGTGCTATTGTCCCCCTTTTTCTTTTATTCTTTCTTGGGGTTTTCCATAAATACAGTCATGTGATGAGTGTAACCTAGAGCTTAGTAGGCTAGCCTAGACTTAGGTAGATTTAGATTTTGTTTGTAGCTAAGCACAACGCTACACAATGGACTATCTGTGCTCTGCTCACCACGGGTTTCGAAATCCGGTTTCTAGCGTTGTAAGTCCGCAGACATACCGCTGTGCCACTGGGTAGCATTTAGATTTGGATCTAAGCGATCGCGACCGTAAATATAAGATCGAAACCGCACATGACTGCGTTGTAATGTATTTTAGACCTAAGTCTAAGTGTAGATTTATACACTAACGAGAAACCGTGTTTTCGCTGTAGAAGTGATACTAAACATAAAGCATTATACAGCTTAGATCGACAACTTCTAAGGATATTTCTAAGATCTATATCGAACTAAGCTTTGCGACTGGCATTAGGAACACCTGCTTTATTATTGCTACTAATATTAGTTTAGGTGTAGGCCTAGAAGGCGAGTAATGGTAATAATAATAATAATAGTAAATGTGCATCTAGAGATTTGTCTACATTGGAAAGCGACATGTATAAATTGCTGATTACTTATACTAATAAGCAATATATCAATGTTGTTTCTATTTCTATAGGTCACTACATGACTAACAAGCCAAGGTAGGCTACTCAGTATGTACTGCTCTGTAAATTGCTTTAAATTTCTGCATATGCCCAAAAAGAATTCGAATCCTGGCGGGACAATGGTTTGTTTGGGAACTTAGCATAAATCAGTAAAATGACTTACAGGTTAACATAAAACATAAGCAAAAGAAGTCCTACACTTGCAATAGTTTATAGCCACGAAATAATACATTCATGGTACGAATATAAGAAATCTTGATTTACCTATACTGACCGGATCAGAGTACAATCCATCCTATACTGACCGGATCAGAGTACAATCCATCCTATACTGACCGAATCAGAGTACAATCCATCCTATATTGACCGGATCAGAGTACAATCTACCCTATACTGACCGAATCAGAGTACAATCCATCCTATATTGACCGGATCAGAGTACAATCCATCCTATACTGACCGGATCAGAGTACAATCCATCCTATACTGACCGAATCAGAGTACAATCCATCCTATATTGACCGGATCAGAGTACAATCTACCCTATACTTGCCGGATTAACGTACAATGCAAAACATTCTACCCAATACTAGACGAAAACGACGTTATGATAATATATGTATATATATATATAGTATTTCTGAGATGTGAGATGATCGTCGCGACATTATTTTGGGTCAATCGGGCATCCTTTTACATTTTTACGTGCCTGGACACACATTTTAAGAATATTTGGTGCTCAATTTCGCGCCCTGCATAACGGCAAACAACCGTACATTGAAAATGCAGTTTTCTAATGTAGTTATTAGGTAAGGACAAATGCCAGAGTAATATAACTAGATTAGGGCCAGCAAGAACGTAGCATGTGTTAGTTGTTAATGTCACTAGGTGCGTTCTCGGATCACATATACCGTTCTCCAGCGCTACAGAAGCAAAAAGTAGCGCGTTTTCCAGGCCCCACCTGCCTCGAGACTTCACCTTAGAACACGTTCAGTGAACAGAGGAAGCTAATCTGATTTGGTATATTCAGTGTTAACTCCAAACTACAACTGGAACCGATAAGCACAGCTATTCATAGCGCAACTTTTAGTGAGTACGCTGACTATCTTTCATGTCTAACAATTATTATCTTTGTTCTGTTGCATTAAAAGTTACTACCTAGCCACAACTGGTTGAAGACACTGAGCGGCTGTTTGAATGTTGTACATTGTCAGCTTACGCACCCAAATATGCACACAGTTCGTAATACATTCTATTCGTGCGTGCAGCCCGTGAACTAACTCCATTTGTTTGTTGCATATTCCTATCATTTATGGTCCTATATCTGTTGTTTACAGTTTCTTCTTGTAGTTTGTACCCTGTTACGCTGTAGTTGTTTTTAGCCTATTTTTAGAATGATACTTATCCTTATATTCGTTTGTTTATCTACATTGATTATACAGTTGCTGAAGGAAAGGTTCGAACATATGCAATAAGTCAATAACGATGATGATATACGACCATCCTTTGGTCCTGAGTTATTAATTCAAGTTATTGGAAGGAGAGCTGATCAACTGCATGCTGTGATAGACATAAAAAGAGCAATCACATCTTGAAGAATCAACGTGTGTCAATAGGCAGACACTCTATCAATAGGCAGACATGTGGCACACTCCCTCACATCCTGCTCGCTCTATCAAAACAATTTATATTCAATTGTGATAAGGTGAGAAAACTTTGTGCGAGAACATGTCATTTTGGGGCCGAGTCTGTCATTTACATTCAGCCACGTTGACTGTAGTCAAGAGTAGCAGTGTGTGTGTGTGTGTGTGTATACAATGCATCAAGGTTTTGTTCGTTTATATCCTTGTCGCTTTCAATCACGGCTTTATAACTTCATTAGTAGGGCTCAGTCTGTTCTTGGCTTTCAATTTCATGTTTCTTTCTCTAGCTATTATCATAGGAAACGCAGGGGAAAACTGGGATGAAAGAAGTGAGCCACAAATAACTGACGTAAGTCCACTGTGTGTATCAAGTTACAAGGTGTAGAGAACGAAGTTAAACCTAGTACACAATATTCTAGTGAGTTTGATAATGAGACGCGCTTTATTATTTTCTAAATAAAACATACGGTGATGTAGTTTCATCTCATGTTTTTTATCTGTTTATGTTTCGTTCTCTTTATCCGTCAATCTGTCTATCTTTCTCAGTCTGATAACGTACAGCAAAAAAAGTTAAAATAAGTATATTAAGTGCTGACAAACTCATTATTGTATATTGTTTATAAGGGCGAAAAATTGATTAAACAGGACGATTAAACACATCGACAAATACTAAGCGTAAAAAGTTATCAAACATATATAGATCACAAATTCATTACTGTATACACTATATTGTTTATAAGGGCGAAAAGTTAGTTAAACAGGACTCTTAAACACATGGACAAATACTAAACATAAGTTATCAAACATTTCGAGATCACCGATGATTTAAAGTATACAGTCAATCACGAAAGGCTACTACAAACTCTTGACCTTGTAGATTAAACTCTACACAAAAACAGGCGAGTGTTGTAGGTGTTACGCTCAGTATGATAGCGCTAAGTTAAACTATCACATCCTTACGGATCAGATAACATCTTCCTTTTTCCTTGAGCAATAAACCACTCAGCAGCAACACACTAGAATAAACACAATCAACAAACCAGCGCTATAGAATATTCCTTGTTAAACAAACAGCCTTATGTCCCTAGGAGCTATATATTGTCTTGGCTTTGGAATATATTTGTTTTGCTGGACTGTTTTTCTATATTATCATGGCGTATTTACGCCGACATACGTAATGTTTTATTTTACTTAGGTCTCTAAACAAACTTGCTTATTTTGTTACGCCTATATATTATTGTACTTTACCATATCTACATAACCCTGTACTACTTATATCTTTGTATATCATTTTGATGTAGTTACTTCTATATACAGTATTTCTTTAGTTACTACTCTCTACCATTTTAATTTACACACACTCTTACATTGGCTACGTCTCAATATATAATTTTAATGGTGTAATTTCTCTGTATAGTAGAGTTATTATTATATATATAAAGATGTACGTTAGGAAAATTATATACAATAGTAACTGTCTCAGTTACTTTTCTAAACACTGTTGTTTAACTTACGTCTCTGCAAACTGTTAGTTCATTTGTTTCTAAACTAATCCCGTTCTTTTTTACCCACAAACAGTGAATTATCTTCATTTACCTACGCTTTTCAGCTACTTTTGCATATTTACTTCATTTTGACTGTGTCTGCATGTTGTTAATTTGATACCTATTATTCCAATAATAGATTAATGATACTAAGTAGCCAGGACTTGACACATTACGCCATAAGAACGCATTTTATACGATATCATTACTTCAAATACATCAAAATATAGAAGTAGCCATTAACCTCCTAACTTGTACTCTCTCAAGCAGAACCCCAACTTTACAAGTACCTTGAACTCCTCAGCTCACTAGAGCTCCCGAATCAGAAGGTGTCTTGGCCACTTAAGGTACCGCCCTCCGACCCTCCCTCTTTGAATACGTAATTACTCAAACTATTTTGAACGTGATTTCGAGCAGTGATTAGACTGTGAACCGTCAAGTTAATTTTTATGTTGTATATAAGGTTCAAATATTAAACTTAGCTTTGTTTGAATCCGTATGTCATAGCTTCATATTTTTGATAGCTTTACATCTATACTTTTTATAACCAGCTAATAATTCCATTTTTCATGGAAGCACAAACTTAATATTTTCCGTTAGAATACAAACAAACAAATTAATTAATTAAATTAACATGTCTAATAATCTACCTGTATTATTCATGGGAATCAATTGTTAAAGAATCACTTTATTTTAACATATACGCATAAAATATCCATCAACTCCTAGAAACCAATTTCCCTCAAAACAACTGCTTACAAACAGCTCTTTAAAAATCACTCCCCTCACGTCACGAAATATTACCGTCTTCTTCTGACAATGTGGTTATTTTCGTTGACCTATAATTATGGAATCGTTCTTGAGTGAAGAACTTTATACTGACGCTTGCTGAAAACTGCAACTGCTTATTTATAACTTTGTCAGCTAATGTGCTGATAACATCTGCGCATTCAACGAATGGTCAATCTACTTTGTTTTATGGGCTGGTCGTGGCTATTAGTTGTGGTTCACAAAAAACGCACCCCGAACTTTCGGGCTATGGGTGCATTGTAAGAGTGACGGTCAAATCCAAGTATTCGATTACATCAGCTCAGAAGATGACGGAGGGTGCTTTTGACTAGTTTCCTTCCCTCTAGTTTATCAGTTCAAAATTTGGACTGCTAACGGAGAAAGCTCTCGTGTAGCTTTGCGCGAATTTTCGAAGAAAATAAATGTAAGTTTTATTTTATTGGCTGAGCAACAAAACTAAAAGTTTGTTCTGGTCTCGGTTCAAGTCAGCCATTCTAACAGTAGTGTCTAAAGGAATATGAAGGTAAACACAGAATATCATTGATTAAGTTTGTTCTGGTCTCGGTTCAAGTCAGCCATTCTAACAGTAGTGTCTAAAGAAATATGAAGGTAAACGCAGAATATCATTGATTAAAAGTTTGTTCTGGTCTCGGTTCAAGTCAGCCATTCTAACAGTAGTGTCTAAAGAAATATGAAGGTAAACGCAGAATATCATTGATTACTCAAAACTCGAAAGTTTTTAACATATAATAAAAATAAGAGAGACTACGAAATTTATAATATTATCGAGTTTTTGTGCGATTTGTATATCTTGTATACTTAAAATTTAACCTAGTGACATTTGTTTTACGGCTTCCCAGAGCAAATGATCTGCTTGGGGACATTAGAATGATGCGCTGTTAATATCTGTATTAATATTCTACTAACAATCATGCATTTCCGCTTTCTGCCATCTTCTGGTCGGCCATGACCTAATGCTTATTAGCGTGTTAAGCTGCATATCATAAGGTCTAAGGTTCGAGCGGTTGACATGCTCCTTACTTTTATACCGTCGGAGTATTGTAGTTGTAACACTCACTCCCGCTCTTCGGATAATCGTAGTCGCTGAGTAGGGGACGAATGCTGCTGGTTGGTTGACCCCTTCTATTCAGCAGTTCTAAATTAGGTATGGTTATGCCCAAACCTTATGGGTCTCTGATCTTGTGCTGCATAAAATGGCATTCAGGTTGATTTTTACTAATACCATTTGTTAACGTCATGCCAACACACGATAAAAATACCTTTCAGAATTAGAATAATACAAATCAAAGCTTCGAAGTAGGGCTAACTGAGACCACGAACCACAACGTCATTAAAAACCATCTACGAACATTTTATTTACGTTCTTCATTATAGTAACTAATCAACGTCGTTAGGAAAAAATCAATGTTGTATAGATTAGCTTGCGTGTCTAAGCTAGAATTAGACACATGTATACTAATACTGTCGTCTCCCCTGTGGCACAGCGGTATGTCTGTGGACTTGCAACGCTAGAATCCGGGTTTCGATACCCGTGGTGTGCAAAGCACAGATAGCCCATTGTGTAGCTTTGTGCTTAATTACAAACAAACTAATACTGTCTAACCATCAATAGGTATAATAAAAGCAAAATACATATCGTATGAATTTTTTCATGTGTAACAGTGCGGGCTGGTTGTTTCCTGTATTTACTTTGTTCTGGCTGTAAATCCGAGGATTCACTGTTCGCGTCCCGTTGCAACACAAAACCGCGCCTGTAATTTAGGGCCGTGAGTGCATTATATAAATGATGTTCGGACAAGTGTAGTTCAAAGGTTGTCGGTAGTGTTCCCTTCCCTCTAGTTTATACGTTCAAAATCAGGTGTGCAGATAGACCTTCGTGTAGTTTTATGTAAAAATTCGGAAACAAACAGTCAAGTAGAATAATGGAAGTGTTTTTTCATCATGGGATTTGTCCAAACACTGGAGAAGGGCCCATCAAAGCGCAATAGGGTGAAATAACGGATAAAGACTTGCATTGAAATACTAATAGTTGTTAATATTTATGTCATTTGAAAAAGAACTTATTCAGTTACTATCGGGGCAGTAACAATAAAATGTAATCACATATATAAATATCAACAACTGTATTAACAAAACAAATATATTTTCTTCTAGTTTCGTGTAAAATAATCCTGCTTATCAAGAAGACTACACACATATATTAACCCTCCATCAGGGGCTTTGACGTCAGTTACTATCGGGGCAGTAACAATAAAATGTAATCACATATATAAATATCAACAACTGTCTTAACAAAACAAATATATTTTCTTCTAGTTTCGTGTACAATAATCCTGCTTATCAAGAAGACTACATACATATATTAACCCTCCATCAGGGGCTTTGACGTCACACGATAACCTTTTATAGCCTGCAACAGACGAAACAATACAGCAGAGCGCCCAGTAAGTCATTGGTGCTGTTTTTGTGAAATCGATACAAAAAAAGGTATAGTTTATTTGATAAAAATTAAATAAAAATGCAAAACAATGTAAACTTATGGTAATTTTTGCAAAACATAGGGGTTTGGGTGGAATAATGTGTTTATAGTATTTTATAATTGTCAGAACGCATAATGTCTTTAAAAATACTATGAAATGTTCCATCGTGTTTACACTATTTTAAAGCCAACAGAACACTCCAGTGTCTTTACATTATTTTCAACAATAAGAACACTCCAGTGTTTTTACTTTATTTTAAACCATCAGAACATTCCAGTGTTTTTGCATTATGTTAAAGCCACCAGAATGCTCCAGTGTCTTTACATTTTAAAGCTATGTGTCTAAAATGTTTACTGTAAAACGATATTATCTCTGTTGACGATTTTCATTAATATAGAACATAAACGACAATTACGATACAAAAAAATTATGGCGATAAAAAACAGTCAAACATTATAGATAAATTCAGAGTGGCCATTCTCTGCATCAAAATGAGCATATAAACTAAGTATTTGAAACACAATCCTTATTCACTGAATCGTGTATCTTAAGAAGGCTGCTCGTCCACTTTATCTTCCTTAGTTTTCTACACTTCAAGTGTGAAGTTTATGTATTATATTAAAACACTATTTAAGTTCTATTGATCGGAAATGCGGTTCTATACTTCAAAGATATCAAATATGAATGTCAAATCTCGCTCTGTAGATTCTTCATTTCAGACTCTGGTTCTGATTCTCTTTCATGCTCTTGATTATAATTGTGAGTTCAGGGTCGTAGGAAGCGGTAAGGCAAGTCAGACAATGGCCTGACCATTTTTTCATGGCATGTATAGCTACAACTTATATATTAAAACTTGCTTCTGTTAATTCAATACATTACGTTGTGTGTATGCAGTATTTGTAGTTAAAATGACTCAAGATTCAATCTCAAAGCATTAAATTTTCAAACGTTTTCTGGGGGGCATGCTCCCAGTCCCCCTAGAAATGGCAATGTGACAATGGCCTGACCACTTCAAAACTTGTTTCCTATGGCAACGGAGTTAGAAAATTCTCATTCCCTGTCCAAGCTACAACAATCCTTTGTCCCATTAAAAAATATATATATATATCTGCATGAGCTACCACAATTGCCATAGTAACATGTTGAGAAATTAGGCATAACACTTAAGAAACACATCAACTCTATAATGATAGAAAACTACTTCGACAATGACAAATACGAATAGCAAAAAAAGCGAAACAACTTGTCAAACGCTACAACAGAGAAGCAAGAAAAAAAAAGTTGTCAGGGGATATTAGAAAGTGCACGGGTCTCGCAGACTATACCGACTGCAACATGTTTTTCGGAATCCGATTTAGTTCAAATGCAGTAAATAATACAGCAGTAATGACAGCGTAGCTCAACAAATGATAAAGTATTGCAATTCCTCAAAATCAGCAGACCAATAATCTTTGATAAACGGTCTATCCAACAGTTCACAACAAAGAGATCTGGAAATCATGCAACTGTCGCTTACCGCCCTCTCTACACACACACACGCCGATATATAAAATCCTTTTGCAGTTTTTAAGTTCATAGCGATTTCTTGTATCTCAAAGGTATAAAAATCCAAGAGCCAGAACTATTAACATATTTTCATGGAAAGTTTAAACAATGCTAGATTAGTGACTGGATATACTATTGTATTTAAACACTGTACGATTATATTCTAACAGGCTACATTTTACTGCACTATTATATATTGACAGGCTACGTTCTTAAGTACAAAAAATCAAACCAGGTTTACCGACAAAGTGCGCTACTGAGTTCAGATACTTCAAGATTACAACCTTAAGTTTAAATGCTGCAAGGCTACCGACATATAACACTACTATATTAAAACACTCCAAACTACTGACAGACATATTTGTAAATTCAGCTACTCTAAAACTACCGATAGATAATTAAAACACTCTATAATTACTAACAGACATATTTGTAAGTTCAAATACTCCAAGACTACCGACAGATAACTTTATTGTATTAAAACATTCCGAAACTACTGACAGACATATTTGTAAGTATAAATACTCCAAGACTACCGATAGATAATATTGTTATATAAAAACACTCCGAAACTACTGACAGACATATTTGTAAGCACAAATACTCCAAGACTACCGACAGATAATATTGTTATATAAAAACACTCCGAAACTACTGACAGACATATTTGTAAGTTCAACTACTCCAAGGCTACCAACAAATAACACTGCTATATAAAAACAGACTATGTCCTTAAGGTCAAACATTCTAAGGTTATTGACAATTTGCATGTTTGTGTAATAACAACCCATGATTTTCGACATGAAATCTACATATTGAAAGAATGTTTTGTTGTCGGTAGGTTTTTACTATAAATCTATATTGTTAACTTTAGAGCTTGGTTGACTAATACTGATTTTGAGACATGTATTATATAGTAACGCAACTCGATACAAACTAAAGCTGGGCTATGCTAAGATATCTGTACGATGGTTGTAGGACAACTGCCTCCAGACAATTGCCCCCGTATGAAAACTGCTACCCGGACAACTACCCCCAGTCATATCTTCTTATATTAATACAACTGACTAAAATAGGAAACATAACACACATTTCTTGTATTTTATAGAAGAATGAATTATCTAAAACTGTTTAACCGTCTTTCCTTTATTTTATTACAATAAACAAAACTTAACATGAAACCTGTGTTATTTTCTCCTACTTAAAATAGTTTTAGATAATTATTTCTTCAATGAAATACAAGAAATATGCGTTTTTTCCCTATTTTAGTCAGTTATATTAATATAATAAGATATGGCTGGGGGCAGTTATCCGGGAGACAATTTTTCTACGGGGGCAGTTGTCAGGTTACCCTGTACGTTAAACGTTTGGAGACGGCTTGACTGGTATACTTGAGGATGACATAATCTTGTCGAAACGTTGAACATTTATAATAATGTTTTCTTCATTACCCAGTCAAGCCGTCTCTAAACGGTTATTTTCTAAAAAGTGGGTTCCTCGTCATCAAAAATAACTGTACGATCTTTAACTCCAAAATATATTTCTATCGTGTGCTGTGATTGGTTCTGAAAAATTTTACTAGCGAGATTTTAATCGGGGGATCCCATTCAGCCATGATGTGTGTATACACATTAAAGGAGTGAAAACGTTATGTTCCTCTTAGTTTAAAATAATTTTAACTTTTTTTTTTTTCGGGAAGGCAAAAGTAACATTTATAAACTGGATTTAGGCAATTTAGAGCTGCATATTAACCTATTAGAAACACACAGTACCCAAAGACATGCACACTGCTCTTACCAATCGCCCCCCCCCAGTGGCACAACGGTATATCTGCGGACTTAAAACGTTAGAAACTAGGTTTCGATACCCGTGGTGAGCAGAGCACAGACAGCCCACTTTATAACTTCGTGCTTAACTTCAAACAAACAAAGAAAATCTTACCAATCCTTCATACTGACAATGCAATACTAAGTTGAAACAAGCTTATCAACAACATTGTTAATTTTAAATAATCTAAGAATACTGAAGCATACCCAGACAATTGTTAACTACAATCATTCCAAGATTCCCGCAAGTGACTCTGTTAAATCAAAGTCTACACAAATAACTCAAACACGTTCCAACTCATGCTACGCATGATCGTTATTCAGTACAAACAATCGAAGACTACCATAACTTACTCTGTTAAATCAATTCTAACTCTGCATATAGAACTCAAAGACGTCCCAACTCACGTTACGCATTATTATTGTTAAGTGCATATAATCGAAGAATACCGCAAGTTATTATGTTAAACCAATTTCAACATTCCAAACACAGCTCAAAGCCCCCCACCCCTTCCCATGGCACAACGGCAAGTTTATGGACTTACAACGCTAGAAACCAAGTTTCGATACCCATTGTGGACACAGCACAGATAGCCCATTATGCAGCTTTGTGCCTAACTACAAACAAACAACTCAGAAACGTTCCAACTCATGTTACACGTTGTTGTTAAGTACAAACAATCTAAGACTGCCGCAAGTTCCTCTGTTAAATCAATTCTAACATTACACAAAGCACTCAGAACTGTTTTAAGTCACGTTATACAATGACTTTATGAAGACCAAACAAGTCAAGACTACGTACCGACATTTCACTGTTCAATAGATAATAAGAACTCGGAGTGAAAGTAGAATGTATAGTAATACGTTAACCATGCTATATCATAAGTAGAGCTATTTGAAATTGTTCTAAAGCATGTTACACATCAAGTTCGAACAATTCAAGGCTATTTCCTAACATCTTGCTGTATTATATTGACTCTAAGACTAAACGTCAAATGTATTCTATTGTGTGCTTCATCATTATTCCTTTTTGCTATATTGAACTACATTTTCTTTCCAGGATCCGGCTAGTATTCCAACTCTTGGTTTCAAGTTCCTAATTTTAATAACATGGGCGCATGCAAATTGAGTACCAATAAAACCCACAGTTATTCCAATTAAAATTTTCGTGATCTAAGTTAGACAATAACGCCGAAATCTTCTCTTGAATTTTCCTGGGCGGAAGGAGGGGGGAGCTAGTATATGCTACAGGTAAAAAGAAAAAATCTTTCTGGACGACTTGTCGCACAGGAAAACAGGTTTATGTCACCAATAAATCAGATAAGCTTGTGAAACCTGCCCCAAATGATTGCATTCGTAACTTCAACGATCGTATACACATTCTAAACATGGCGACCGTGGCTGTGTTCCATAGATTCTGCTTGTAAAGAATTTATCGGTTGTCAGATACCTGGAGGCATTAATCTGTCTAACAAACAAGTTGAAGATATCACTAGAAGCTATCTACATCTACACGTGGTTAAAATAAACTAGTCTACGTAGCTTACACAGAGTTGTTTTCTCTTATTTTAACCAACTATAAAAATTTAGATAAAATGAATACTCGGTTTATTTAACCATTTTTTTCAAATTGACTAGTTTGTCATTGTATGTAAATCAGTATTGCGCTGCACAATAAAGACGTTTTTAAGAAATATATTCACACCTTTAAATAAGTGTTAAAGAGCTTGAACACATTACATTTAGTTTATAGTGAATTACTGGTTATTGTAATGTTTTCTATACCAACAGTGACTGTATACTTATTGTTTACATTGTGATTGTACATAAAATCAAATTGCGCCTCACATAAGATCTGATCCGTTCTAATAGAACACCACGATCTACTTACAGGTCGCGTTATCTTCACCAGATTGTAGATACACAGACGCTGGTATTCTGCTAGTTTGGTTTCTCGAGGTGCAGAAATTAATAATAATCATAAGAACTTGTTTGTGGATAATGGGTAACAGACTATGAACATAAAAATGATGGTTATGCTCCGTTAGTCGTATATTCCAGAGACTCTCAACTGTAGTACAGTACCACTGGTGGTGATACGTGGATCTAATGTCGATGGTACGCGAAAAAAATTAATACACAAATTATAAGATATGTAATAAATCCAACGTGAGCTTCCTGCGTACAAGTACACACGATTATCCTCACTTCTAGAGTCGCCATTTGCTGCATTGATTCGCCAGTTTTTTTCTTCCCTTCAAACTGACAAGAGTCGTACTCCATATTCTTCAATCGTGTCAGAAAAAAATAATCACATCCTTCCATTAATGAGTTAGTGTCAAACATATTAATTTACTGGTACTAGGTTTTTGTTTTTTAAAATTAGGCCAGGTTTTGTACTTCAGAAGAAAAAAAAGCGTGGTACTCGAACCTCAAAAGTTTGAGAACCACCGGTATATTCGACATCAAAACCACAAAAAACATGAAGATAAAAGTAGTTCTACTTCTGTTCTCTTTAAATGCTCAATACAACTACTATCTTATAAGAATCTATTACCAGCTGAGATATAAGATTGTTTATAATGAAAAACTGCTTATATTCAGTGCTTTCTTTGTAAGCTGTATTCGATTTCCAAATGTCAGCACACGGTTAGTTATCTTATATATATATTGCGAACAATGGTGTCTGTCCGAGCGTTTATTTGTCTCCAGGCAAAGCTCAAAATTCACTTTTGAAATAACGGGAGAACAGGCGTGAATAATACTGATACCAAATTTTATTTTGCAAGCAGAATATTCTACGCCAAATTGTTCGTTCTCATTTCCAAATGTGACGTAACTTAAAGAATAAAAATGTAGATCTACCGTATGTTATTGTTGAGCAGCTCTCAGCATGACTGAAGTGCTCAACAATTACTTTTCGCGTTGGAGGGTATAAGTAGCTCAGAGCTTTGGCTCTGACTGAAACCAAGAGTGCAGCACAATTATCCTTTTTAAAGTCCACGAAATAATTTAAATTGATATATTAACTTAAACTGTTCTCATTACTGGGGGCAGGTATTTAGATTACTTGGTTAGGTACTTGGCTAGATTAACTTAAACATTTCCCGTCACTGGGGACGGGTAGTTTTGCTTGTACAATATGATGTAGCGTTTAGATGACATCAGGTCTTACAGACGTTTTTCACTACAAACTAGGCATGTCAGGACTTTTATTTGCTGGCCAGACTTCTTTCAGTAGCCCATCATAAGATCTCTGTTCGTGTTGTTTTTTTTTATACTCCCTTCCCTTATAATCGATCTTCCTATAAGAAAGGACACTAAATAAACAGTACCAACAGAGAAGACAAGGTGAAAAACAATAACACTAGGCAGGGCCGCTCATAGGTTTCATATAACCCGGGGAATAATTGGGCCCTTTCGTCATATTTTCCAGTACTTTCTTCGGCGGTGGGGAACGAGGACAGTTCCTCTTCCCCTCCCCCTCTCGCTCTCTTGGTGGGCCTGGCACTAGGCAGAGCGTGGCCCAGAAGTTAGCGTACCGGACTATGCAGCTGAAGTTGTATGATTCGCGTTTCGTTATCACCAATAAATAAATAAATACAAAATTGCATTTCGCACTTTGGGGCCGTGGATGAGTTGTAAGAGCGAAGGTCAAATGTTACTATTTCGTCTGAGAAGAGTTGACAGTAGTCGCCTTCCCTCTAGTTTATCACTTCAATATTATGATCGGCTAGCGCAGATATCCCTCCTGTAGCTAGCTTTGCGCGAAACGCAACAAACAAACAATAACACTACCAACATGAATTACGCAGCATATTCAAAATAACACTACGAACAACAATACAAAAATTGCGAAAACATAGAACAATAACTAATGCTATCTACGATAATTATGGGAAAACAATAAGACTATAAAAATATGAAAGAGAATACAAACACAATAATGAAGAAGGAAAAGTATCAACTTTTAATTAATAAAAAAAAAAAGATGTAAGAGAGAAACAGTAATATTCAGCACTACAAATAAGAACGTAGAAAGATAATTAATGTCAGCGACATAATACACAATAAAAACACTAAAGCAATTTTCTCACGAAAAAGGACAATTTGTAATGTTGTTAGGTTGTCTCTGTTCTGCCAAGCATTTCCACCTAATCCATAGAACATGTAATTTTGTCACCAGCTACAAATTATTCTTACTTTGTCCCTCCTTTTCTGTCCAGTGACTACTAAAATTGTAAGGTTGGGTCCCACACTAAGCTTAGATCCTGGAAGCAGCGAATATTTTTTTGTTCCCTTTATGCTACGTTTGTTCAAGAGCAAATTATCCCGCGACACAACGTGGCGAAGTTACGTTACAGAAAACCAGTTCTGTTGGAGAATATTTGCACGTAACTTTCTTAAAAACAGATAAAAAAAATCAAAAAAATCTAGTCAGTATCAATAAGGAAGGTCAGTTCTGATATGGTAAGTTTTTCAGTAAATGAGTGAAATAATGTTAACTCAACTAAAGTAGGAAAAGAGCTGCCTAGTATATGTGTAATCCTAGAAAAACGAGTACACTGAAAGTGGAGATGACCACCTGCCTCCGCCATTGTAACCAACAATGTCGGCTTGCCACTAGCGACTCACGTTACTATAGAAACAGATCGCTCGTAAATTGGCTGCTGCTGCTGATGATGATTGAATGTTACATTTCCCATGCTACCCATAGAAACTGGATAACTGGTATTTATGAACGGACAAGTATCGGTAAGTCGTATTAGGTGCTAGATCAGGAGAAATGAAAGAAAGGTGTGACAACAAGAAAAACCGATAGATGTTCAGACTAATTAACGTACGTAAACATGTCGCGATTAGCAGTCTCGTAGAAATCAACAGTTGTCTTAACGATTCCCGAACATGTTCTCACTTGATAACCTATTAACCAGCATCATAGCACTGACTGAATAGTATGTTAACAGCATTTTGTTTATGGTAAATTATCACGTGATTACGACGAAAGGTCTTCCAAGAATTCACCTGGCCTGTCTCGTGCAGGACGCCCTTCCGCCGAGGCCGATAACCCAGCAATAAAAGTCACGCACGCCAAATAAGCTTTGGACCTGCGGCTCAGCGAAACATGTCTGAAGGCAGTCGTCGGTCGCCCCTGTTGCTTCATTCTAAAGGGGTTTTCTCGTCAGACGCAATGCGATACACGGTCAATTAATTGTCTTATTTTTCTGTGTTTTCCAGGTATGTCAGGCGTGGAGAAGAACCGTCTTGTTTACAGCAACGTTAGTCTATACCTCACTCCTATAATGATTCTATAAATTCCCCTCCTGGGTAATCTTGATTGAATGAAAGCCGATACTTTGCCACTAATTACAAATAACGTATCACCTTGAAGACCAAAGGAAATGCTTTTTTAAGAAAAAAACAACAACAAAAAAGTCATAAGAAGGTTTATTTACTTTTATTGAAGAGAGTGCATCTGTATTTCTGCTATCTAACAAAGAGATGTCCCCATTTATAGAATAATATTATTTTCGTTTTAAAACGAACTAATGTCTGGTTTTTATAGAATATTGTTATTTTTGTTTTAAAACAAATTAATGTCTGGTCACTTCATTGTAATTTGTAACTAACTGTTTTATAAAAAAATAAGTAGTTTATATACATCATATACATCAAGTTATTTCTGCTACGAATAATAAAACTTATTGAAAGTCACAGAAGAAATTACATCTTTTACTTCAGAATGATGTTCAAGATTTTAAAATGTGGTCTCCAACATCTAAAATAATGGCGTTCAGATAATGTATCTACTAATGTCTACAATAGTGACCAACATGGGAGTAACATTCAAGTTTTATGTAGCATGGCTTTCTAATATTTATTATTATGACTTTCCATGCTACCTCCTCGTGTCTATCAGTTTATATATGCTATACAGAACGTTAGTCACACTATATAAGAACAATTTGCATATGCTGGTGCACTGATGTGTTGCCGCAGTTCAGAGCAGAGTTGCCACGGGCGATATGTATTGCACCTGCACATTTAATTTCTGGTGGTTTACTTGGATTTTTGACCATTCGATAGTCCATTATTAGTCGCCACAGATAACTTTTTGATGGATTAATATTCACAGCCCTTTCCGCGGATAAATATTAATGTAACGATATATTTAAACAATGGAAAAAACATTTGAAAAAAAAGAAGAGATCCTTTAGTATTCGCCATAAAACTTGTAAACAAAACGCCCGGGCACCGAAATCACATCCCGAGCCAATTCAAAGCAAATCCTCATTCGTAAAGTGAAGGCTATTATCACAAAAGGAAATCCTCCGACTTAGAAAGCCCCTATGATGAAGCTTGACATATCTCTTGGCAGCATTAACAAAGATATTGTGTTGACGAAATTCACAAGTTTCCAGTCACTCAAAACCAACGGCTGTTTTCGTGAGAAAGGTAGTGGAAAAAAAACTGGAATCCATTCAATATCATAAAACCACGTATACGTCAATTTCACCGATACAGTTACAATGGACTTTTGTGCCTTTAGTTCGCTTATACATAGTCCTGGAAGTCGAGTTCCACTTATTAGTGTAGAGTATGTGGAAAGTTGACGAACGGTTTTCAACGATGCTTGTTACAATACAAACTGCACTATGATGATACATGATGATGGTAATAAGAATGTACACAATGGAAGATGGTGAAGGCAGCCCGAAGTGAGAACAACATTTAATATTACCTCATGACTACGTATCTTGTATTAGCTGCAAGCCAGGTTCAGTATATTTTCATATCTATGTTCACTGTATATTGTGCTAATTATGTACAATATAAATATTCTGGTAACCATGAATAATGTATTATTACAACTATATACTAGTCGGTTCTGATAATTATAATAACTTGGGCTATAATATTCCGATATTCATTTATGTTCTAATTCTAACAAGCTACGTGTTCTATTTTTACTAACTATGCGTACAAGAAGAAACTTTACTTTGCACGCTAGCCACATGTTTTGAACTCTTTGGCATCTCTTAGCAAAATTGTCAAATTGGCCAATTAAAAATATGAAATGTGTCTTTTTAGAAAAAACAGAAAACCCTTGCTCACATACAATGACAAAAAAGCCATAAACTCCACTTCAGTATCGTATAAATTATCTACAACATTCATTGAAGTAAACGAAAGAAGATCACTTAAAAGGAACGGGTTAGACGTTGATTAGGTGTGCGAAGTTGAATATCTTAGTATCTATTGGCGAGGCTCTCTTCTAGCCTGCCGGCCTACCTAACTGTGAAGACTAGCTCAATGAAATGTCACAGTACAGTACTCTGATATGTTCAAGTCCTCTCTACCCTGCAATAATCGATATTTGTACTGTTTGATGAGTAATCTATGAACGAGTGAAGTGGTCTAGGTGCAGCATTTCGTGATTCTAAAGGTCTTCCATCTGTGTATCCTACAGAAACTGAGAGCTCTCTTAACTTTATTTAACAGACTTGTTGTTTGGTGATATCAAAAGAACCCATTACTCAAGAGAAAAAACAATGATAGCTCATGCCTGTGTTACAATACATACATCTTTATGGTGGTTTGTTTTCAGTCATAACCATGAAATTTCAGTGCACCATGTCCTGCATATTTGTCTGAAATGGTGAGAAATCCCCAACCTATGCTTTGTCAAGGACATTTATACGAAACAGATGGTTTCTACAGCACATTAATTTACTTTATGTCAGGACATTTGATTCTTTTGAATGTTTAAAGTCACTAGCCATAACTAGGCTGAAATATGATACATTATTTACTATTTCTGTTTTTGTTTCTTTTACGTCGCGTTAACACAGTACACCAGAGCTGCCCTAAATGTTTTGCAGCTGATGGCAATGGCTGGATTAGAAATTAGAAAACCCACATTTTGCTGACCATGAATCACATAAACCAGAACAGTTAGGGTGTTCTAAACCACTATTATGACAGTTAAGTTTACAGTTACACACACATATAAAACTTACTAAAGTGAAGATAAAAATCAAAAGACTCTGCTGAAAAACGAAACTTTGTTGGCGTATTTCCATTGGTTATCACCAGAAGTTGTCTTCTTCAACATACTTTCTCTGAAAATGAACACTTGTAACTAACAAGCCCATAACTCCTGGACTATTGTTACATAATGGGGCAGTTTCCCTAAAATGTTATATTCAAGCATAAATATTTTATGAAATACATTATTTCAACAAGACGATTATCTTGTTCCAACAGTTTTGTAATATACGACGTTCTCCTTCCAACAGAATTTTATAATTCTAAAAATAGGATGACATATTCCAATACACTTTTGAAGTATACGACTTTCTCTTTCCAACAACACGAATCTGATTCCGAACTCTTAAGTATCTTATTCCAACAGTTTTGAAACATACCACACTCTTTTTTTCAACAAAATTATAATTACATAGATAGGGATCTTATTCCTACAGAATTGAAGCATAACGATGTTCTCTCTCAATAAAAAGAATATTTCATTCCAACACCACTGCAACTAGAAATAGTGAACCTCTACAGTTAAGTCAAAGTTGGAATTACTAGAATACTAATATGATATTACTTGAGCTGTGTTCTGTATTGCAAGATACATAATCTAGTCTAAACCAAGATTTAGCATACTTACTGGTGAAGAACAGAAAGCTAAGGCGTTTGTAATGACTTCAGAGACAACTGGTGGCTTTAGTAGACCGAAGGCTGCTTTCCTTATAAGTGTGATTTACCTCTGAACTGACGACAGTGATTAACGTGTTTTAACAGCTATGCACAAAGCTACTATTTGACTAATTATAGTGAAGCTACCGTAAGACCGTGGAATGAGTATTATTATTATCATACCGGAGTCTGGTATCACTGTATAACATTTCAAGCTTATCCAAAGAGGCATGATGGCTACTAATCTCTATGTATAGGTGCCGAAGATCTAATTATAAATTAGACTGTTACAAATAACGCATTAAACAACGAATTTCCTACATTTCATGTCGGTTTCCTCTGTGAACTTGCCAATGCACAACAGTCTTGTTTTACGTTGTTCCAGAAATGGAAAGCACGAGCCACATGCAAACAAACTGCATGTGGCCATCTCGAGGGAAATCAAAACTAATCAAAGTTCCCTTTATATATGCTTTTCTGAAAAGGAAAAGTCCGATTCTGTCATTTGTTGTAAAATTCACAACCGCATGTACAAGTGCAATGTTTCAAACGAATAAAAAAAAGTTCATAACGTCCCGCCCACACACACACACACACACACACAACAAAAAAAACGTGACGAGAAGATTGTTTATAATATCAAAAGAAATGGATTATATTATATTATTTTTGTGTTCGTGAGATGGTTTGTAATGGTTTTCACTGAACAAGTTTTGTTGGTTACAAACTCTAATCAAGATATTTCCTACTGGGCTATTAGTATTATGTCAACTTATTCTGAAGAAGAACATAGAAAGTAGAATAC
>NW_013666503.1:269624-275411 GCF_000517525.1 Limulus polyphemus
TATTTCCACTGGGCTATTGAATTATGTCAACTTATTCTGAAGAAGAACATAGAAAGTGAATCCATTATCTTGATGACAAAAAGTGTTATTATAATTTTAGATTTGTTAGCTTGACATTAACCTAATAGCGATATTATACTTTAGTTGATTGTGTTCAAAGGCCCCCTCTCATGATTCACAGAGGCCTCAATGTACCGACCAAGCTTCTCTATTATCCTCAATGACTTCTATAGTTACCACAAAGAATGGTTATACACCTCACCCTTAAAAAAACTCAGTAGTACCTAAATACACATGGCACGTTTGTTCTCACTAATTTATGAATGGGGGTATGCCCACATTTTTAAATATGGCGCCTCCTGGATCCCAAAGGAGGTCAGGAACATAAAATCTGATGCCAGATTCGGGTTCAGCGATCCTGAAACTTATTTCTAGACTCCCATTATGCTTGGGTAACCTACCGGGTGCGATGTAGTCTTCTTTGGTAGTGGTACTCTGAATACTTCTATATCTACCCCAAGGGAGTTCTGTACCCCAAAACAAACCTTGCCAGGGCCCCTGACCGCTGTACCTGAGAGTGTGTGCCACGTTTAATTCCGCTAGCTTGTGAGTGTGGATATGAATGCAGTTTCATAGGTGGCGGGTCCACAGATCCCGAAAAGGGCCAGGAGTACAAAACCCTAAGCCAGTTTCGGGCTCAGCGATCCCGGAAACCTACTTCTAGGCATCATCATGCTTGAGTGACTTTTCGAGTGCGTTTTAGCCCCATGGTATCCGCTTGGATCCCCCCAACCTCACCCCAATCTTGCCGCTCCGAGTTGGCCTGCTACGTTTGATCCTATTAGCTCCAAAACTATGGGAGGAGTTCTTGGACGAACAAACAAATTCACAAATACACAAAGTCAATCAATATAGGATATAGTTTTATACTTGACCGTAAGAGGACGTCATTGTTAAATCAATAAATCACGCTGACTTGGGTAGCTTGCTTCCTAACTAGAGAACAAAATTAGCCACCTAAAATCGATAAGTTCTGATACTGCCTAACCCCTGGTTATTTAATTCTCAAATGACCAAGTTATTTTTATACTGTTCATTACCGTGGGTGTCTACATATAGCATGATATTAAATAATTGTATAGTTTTGCTTGTTATAGCACTCAGTGTGAAAAATTGACCAAAAAAAAAAGAAGGTGAAATATTTATTGAAATACCGAAGGGATCCCAGTAGGACTAAATACGATAATGGTGGTATTTTTGTTTACATTTTCTCTTATGCTACATATGTTATTAGAGATCCTGCAACCAATAAAGCGCCCACAAATAACTTGATTCATAAATACTTTCCAAAAAAAATTGTTCAAGAGACCGATAGGATACGGACCCCATCGGTAATTTTAGGGTTAAGCTGACGAAACATCTTGTTCTTGACAACGCTTTACAGTAAATGATGTTTTGGGGTGCATACAAGCAAAGGAAATGAAAAGCATTTTAACTGCTCAAAAGGTACACATTTTTACATCATTCTGGAAACAGAGTTGTATTGCTCTCCGAGGGATAGAGGAAAGGTGTATCTTCATTCTATCGAACACGTGTCTTATCTTTAAGTGTCAATCTGAACAAGACGTCATACCGTTTACGACTTGTTGGTCTTTAATTAATCCAATTGCAGCAAAAGCCTTTGTGATGAGCAGATTTTGATCTGTTTAGCTGTACTAAATCAACAGTTTCAGTTTCCTTGCAATATACCAAACCAGCCATTACTTAGTCAATAAACTGGTGGGGGTTCGCGGTGAACCTGAAAGAAAAAGACATTTTAATGAGCTATTTTGGCTCAAGCCAAAGAAAGTACTCTGCCTGAGTTCTCGTCGGATTAAACCGTGTCGTCGTACGTCTTTCAAATGATCAACACTTTGTTAATAGCTCATCTTTAAGCTACAATTCTCTCGCCGAGGTGTTTCCAGTAGGTTTGTGACAAGATTCTACTGCTCCGTTATGTTAGACTGTGTTCATATTTTCAGCGTATAACTTAATAAGAAGATGCTAATAACTTTTAACGATTACATTAATTTATATTGTAAATATTTATTCTCTTTTTCTTAGAAATTAATTAACTAAGAGTATTTTCTTATATTGTATACATAAAGTGATTGTATACTTGACGGTTTGGTAATTGTACGTCAGTTACTTGACAATCCGACCAATGAAAACCTGCTCGTTCTGCCCAACTGCATGTAATGGCAAAAAGTACCTTACCATTTGTACCAAATACCTGTGGGACGGGCGTGACCTAGCGTGTGCGAACTTGAATCCGAGGATTTATTGTTCACGTCTCCTTGCTGAAAAAAAAAGTGCTTCGTACTTTGGAGCCTTCAATATTCTGTAAGAGTGACTGTCAGATCCCACTTTTTGCTCAGACAAGAGTAGGTTTGTGTAGCTTCGGGCCAAATTCTGAAACTAACCAACCAACCAAATAACTTAACATTAAACACCAGGGGTTCAATGTCCATTTCAAAATTAGTATTAAACTTCAGAAGTGAGAAGCCTCAGTTAGAGGGAAGAAGGCCTTACATGCGTTACTGAAGTAAACGTTTTCTACTATTATGCACTGTCAAATCGTAACAGGTAAAATTTAGAGGTTGTATATATTCTTAAACTACAAAATAATATATGTTTTTATTGTGTGAACGACAATACACTTGAAACTTCGGAATCCACGAATATTCTATAAAAGAGTTTTTCCTTTAATACCAACATCAGAGAAAGCACGAGGTAAATTACAAGCGGAGGTTATCCACTCCATCAGCTGTTGTTGGGTAAGCAGGTGGTCTTACTGCACGATTTTCAGGGGGTTAGGATACCCCCAGTAATTGTCACATCTGTGTTAAGTTTCTGATATTGATCTGCACGACCCAGTACGCTCTTCATCAGCTCTGTGCTATTTCATAAGCGAGGAAAGTTTATAGTCTAGTGTAGTAGACAGGGTTTGTAAGACTTAACTGACTTCTGGCCACTTAACGATAACTGTAGAAAACCTATAAAACACTGAGCTGGACAGAGTTTCTTTCTTCCATCACTGATTAGAGTGTACAAGGTCCTAAAGACTCTAAAAGAAATGAGTGAAAATTTTTTATAAGCCTTTTTTCTTTAGTTTTTGCTGCCTCTGATCACGTTGTTATTAGTTCCTGAAAATACATGGTGTCCAAAAATTGTGTTACTACATGTATTCATATTTATTTCTGAACGTGTAAAACATTAGTTACCCATCTAAGTTCCACCCTTACATAAGTTATACAACTAGTAATGACAATGAATCTGGGTAGCAGGGGTTCAAGGCTTTCCTACAAACACAAGCAAACGAGTTTGTTAACATAATTTTCGTACACTTTGTACCTAACGCTACAGCAACCAAGGTTTGTATATAGACTTTCCTGAATCTTCGGAACTTTTAAATTAGGTTGTGTAGCAAAGGTACATAAAAATCAAGAATAAGTTCATTCCCAGACCACATACTCCAATATATTCGAATCCATCGGCAGAATAGCATAGAATAAACGAACACCATGTTTATAATATGTTGTTGTTGCTGCAAGTACAAAAAAAAAGGTCCAGAGAACATTCATAATTTCTACTACTCTTACTTATAATTATAAACTTCTCTCCTCAACCCCCGTGGGAATCAGTAGAAATTATATTCACAATTAATTGTAAATTTCTAATATCAACGATGTGTGGTCAGGTGAAGTTCTATTCACAATTAATTGTATATTTTTAACACCAACGATGTGTGGTCAGGTGAAGTTCTATTCACAATTAATTGTACATTTTTAACACCAACGATGTGTGGTCAGGTGAAGTTCTATTCACAATTATTTGTACATTTTTAACACCAACGATGTGTGGTCAGGTGAAGTTCTATTTACATTTATTATACATTCATAATAATAATCATGTGGAAGTCAAGCAAAATTTTATTTAAAACGAATAAAATATGAAACTTTGCGTACAATTTGAACGATATGCTAAAATTAAGATGTTTTATTAAATTAAGTTTGTGTTATCGAGTTTAGATATTGAAACGTCGTGTATTTCTTTCTGTTCTTAAAATTCTAATATTACAATGTTGGTAATGAAAGCTGTTATCCAAACAACGAGAAACAGTCAAGGTTTATTATATCTACAGGCACCAAACTCGTGATGTAAAGAAATACTGTTGCTAATGGAAGGTTATCTCTAAATACAAAGTAGTGGAAAGTATCTTTATTCTATAAATCCATCAACCAGTGTTCTGAAAAAGCGAACGTTAGAATTAGCCAGATGTTCTAGCATAGTTAGACCACACGAAACTTGAAACATTTTCAAAAAAAACTTGGTGTATCATCTTGCTGAACTACTACTCCGCCCCTCCCCTCCACGTGCGTTTGACACACCCTCTTTATCCTTCGAAACCTTAAGAAACGAAGCGAAGAATTCCATGAAAAGTGGAACTAATGGTTTTTGACACCCTACAATTAACTATAATTTGTCAGAGGTCAACTGTTCTGTCAGAGAGGTCTAATCTTTCTTAGTATCTGAAGTTTATTTTACCTCTAAACTCATTTTTCATCCATGTAGAATAAACATACACACATGTACTCAAAATGAACAGTTTGTTTTGGACCTGTAAGAGTAGTGACGGTTTCAATTTTAGCTTTAGTGTAGCCCACTGTGATTAGTTATACTTTGAACTGTAATTTTGGAAAGTTTCCGCTCATAAAGAGATAATACAGTTCTGAATAAATTAAATAACCAAAATAAAAATATGAGTGAAAATCGTATTATTATGTCATTAAACTTACTTTTGTTAATTATATGTAATGCCAAAGTGATATAGTTAGTCATCCAAGCAGGTTCTATCATGAAGTAATCTCAAAATGAAATAGTAAGAGTCCACTGTCAAGTAATATTAAAATAGTCATTCAGATTCCTATCATTGACTAGTGTCAGTTTGTTTGTTTGTAATTAAGCAAAATTCACAACAAACGGCCAACTTATCTACTACAATTACCGCTACTTTGATAACCAGTGCTATTACCATATCTAGTGTCCCCCTTTTTCTTTTATTCTTTCTTGGGGTTTTCCTATATCCATAAATACAGTCATGTGATGACTGTAACCTAGAGCTTAGTAGGCTAGCCTAGACTAAGGTAGATTTTGTTTGTTTGTTTGTTGTTAAGCACAACGCTACACAATGGGCTATCTGTGCTCTGGCCACCACGGGTATCGAAACCCGGATTCTAGCGTTGTAAGTCCGCAGACATACCCCTGAGCCAATGGGGGTCTGAGTAGTGTCAAAAGGAAAAAGTTAGGTTCAATCGCTCAGCGATGTCAAAATAAAACAGTAAATGAGTCAGTTTCCATTGTTAAATAATGTCAAAATGAAAAGTCAATTAGGTTCCATCATTAAGTAATGTAAAAATGAAATATTCAGTCACATTTAATTGTAATTTAATGTAAAAATGAATAAGTCAGTCAATCAGATTCCACCGTTAAGTGATGTAAAAATGAATAAGTCAGTCAGTCAGATTCCACCGTTAAGTGATGTAAAAATGAACTATTCGGATTTCATCGTTATGTAACAACAATATACAATCTACTCATCTAGAAACGATCGATTTACTTTTGCAAGATTCCATCCTTAAGTAATCTATTACAAAATGAAACCCAGTCCGCTCAGTTTAATTTCATGATTAACTAAATCTACCTGTACCAAGACAGATATATATATATATATATATATATATATAC